>NW_007728301.1:42066-51804 GCF_000696425.1 Galeopterus variegatus | reverse complement strand
GCCAGTGAGTGGGAACCGGTCTGTATGTGGGATCCGAACCCTCGGGCGGGAGCGCCGCTGCGCTTCCCAAGCGGTGCACTATCCAGTGCGCCACCGGGCTGGCCCTTCTTCTCTCCTTCTGAAAGAGTAAGGGTTACTTTGTTGATTTGTTGCCTAGATGATCTGTCCAATGCTGAGAGGTGTGATCAGGTCCCCCAATATTATCATAGAGCAGATGCTTCTTTCACTCTGGAATGGGCTTTGTGGATAGAGATGCACTCTTCTTTTCTTTATCTCTGCTGGTGACTCTCCTTGTGTCAATGCACTTCAATGGCTGGCGGACCATCTGCATGGTGGTTGTGGCGTCTAGCTGCTTTCATGGCAGCCATGGTTATTGTGGTGGCTGTGGTGGGCCACCTACATGGAGGTGATGTTTTTGGCATGTTCCTTGGTGCTGGTGGTGTGCCTGGTTGTGGGAGGGGGGGTTGGGTCCCCGGATCCAAGCCTCAGGTCTCTGGGTGGGGATTTCTTTTTAATTTTTAAAGATTTTTTTTTTTTTTGGTGGCTGGCCAGTACAAGAATCAAACCCTGGGGTGGAGCTTGGTGTTATCAGCACCATGCTCTAACCAACAGAGCTAACTGGCCAGCCCTTTTTTCATTTTTTAAAACATTTCTGTATTTTCCCAATTTTCTTTAATTCGTTTTTTCAGGCTGTGAAAATGCCCTGGCAGATGCAAATCTGGGAGTTGGGATCCTGTTGTGAAACAGACAGATGAGGTCCCTGCTCTCATGGAACAGATAGGATTTTATAATTGGGGGAAACAAAACTCAGAGTAAAGGTGCAAATTATTTTTTTAAATGGTGGATGAAATTGCAAGTGTGCTAAAGAACCAGCTGGAAGCTTGGAGTTAGGAGGCTATTGCAGCAGCTGGGCAGACTGCAGGGTGAGGATGGGGGCTTGTTTGGGAAGGAGCAGGAAGCCAGGGAAGGCCCCTTGACACATACCTGTTGTCTTGTCCTCAGTTTATCTGTTAGACAAGAGGAGGCACAAGAGGTATGTGTGTGTGTGTGTTCTCTTTATCATTCAAATTAGAGAAGTTTAACAAAATTTTTAATTGACAAAAATGTATGTATTTGTTGTGTACAACATGATATTTTGAAATATGTGTACATTGTGGAATGGCTAATAGAACTAATTAACATATACATCACCTCACATACTTATCATTTTTACTCTCAGCGATTTTCAAGGATACAATACATTATTAACTATAGTCATCATATTGTACAATAGATTTCTTGAACTTATTCCTCCTGTTTAACTGAAATCTTGTATGCTTTGACCAACGTCTCCTCTATTTCCCTCTGTCCCTACCCCAGCCCTGGTAACCACTGTTCTACTCTCTGCTTCTGGGAGTTCAACTTTTCTAGATTTCACGTATAAGTGAGATCATGCAGTATTTGTCTTTCTGTGCCTGGCCTATTTCACTTAGCATAATGTCCTCCAGGTTCATCCATATTGTTGCAACTGATAGGATTTCCTTCTTTTAAAAGGCCGAATAGAATTCCATTGTGTATATACATCACATTTTCTTTATCCATTCTTCTGTCAATGGACACTCAGGTTGATTCCGTGTCTTGGCTATCTGCAATGAACATGGGAGTGCAGATATCTCTTTGACTTACTGATTTCATTTCCTTTGGGTATATACCCAGAAGTAGGATTGCTGGATCATGTTAGGTCTATTTTTACTTTTTGAGTAACCTTCATGCTGTTTTCCATAATGTCTGTACTAATGTATATTTCCACTAACAGTGTTCAAGGGTTCCCTTTTCTGCACATCCTTCCCAACACTTGTTGCCTTTTTTGTTTTGTTTTTTTGGCAGCTGGCCAGTACAGGGATTGAACCCTGGACCTTGGTGTTGTCAGCATCATGCTCTAACCAGCTGAGCTACCAGCCAGCCCTACACTTGTTGTCTTTTGTCTTGTGTTTTTTAATAACTCCTCATTTCCCTCTGTCCCTGGCCCCTGATCAACACCATCTGTCTTCTCTCTGTGAATTTGACTACTCTTGGTACCTCATACAAGTTTCATACAGATAAGAATCATACAGTTTTTGTCCTTTTGTGTCAGATTGATAGCATAACATTCTCAAGGTTCATACATGTTGTAGCATGTCAGAATCTCCTTCCTTTTTAAGGCTGATTAGTATGTTATTGTATGTATATACTTAGATGGTTTTTGAGCTTCATCCAGCTCCGAGGTTGTGGGATTCTCAATGACAGGTCGCTGTCATCCTCAGGGTTGACTGCTACCTAGTGCGGTGAGTGGGGACCCTGGCCTCAGGGAGATGTTCCTTCCTGCTTGTCACCGGTCACCCTTCCCTGAACCCAGCAGCCCTGGGGAAGGCGTTGGGGAGGGTTCCAGGAATGAAAGGCTTTGGCTAAATACCTGCTGCCTTCTCTCTGGGGCTTCAGCAACCAGGTCAGGACCTGGAGTTGAGCAGGGCGGGGGAGCTAATGATGGCCCGCTGGGGCTTGGTTGTCCAAATGAAATGAGCCTGCTCTGAGGTGTGGCCTGATTACAGGGAGCCCTGTGCTTCCCCTGCCCGGGGTCCAGGCCTGGCCTCACAGCAGCCCCTGTGTGCCCAGCTGTTCGGCAGCAGCTGCAGAGATAGGTGGGGCTGAGGAATTTGGGGTGGCAGCTGCTAAGTGCATTGGCTTTGGGATCTGGAAGAACAGATACAACTCATGGTAAAGCCAGTGAGTTCTGGTGGTTCTCATCCAGGGGGGAACTAGTTATAACTGTTGCTCCGAGTTTTAATATGCTCACCCTGTGCCAAGCACCGGACATGAATTATCTCATTTAATTATCACGCAGCCCTAGGAGGTTGGTATTGTTGCCCCTGTTTTACAGGTGAGTTAGCTGAGGCTTGGAGAGCCCTGACTGGGCCCACACAGCTGGTAAGTGGCTCAGCTGGAATTGGGCCCTAATTCTGTGCTAAAGTCTGGTTTCTTATCAGCTGGTTCTGTGATTAGGTGGGACTTTCTTCAGTGAGCTTTTTCATGAGGGCTGGTGAGGGAGGGGTCAAGTGGTGGAGACCCACCAGCCTTCCCTACGTGGACCAGGGTAGCTCTTCTTGTAGCTGCTTAGGGGTTCTGCTTCAAAACATTTGTGAAAGCCGGGCTGGCCCGTGGCTCACTCGGTAGAGTGCGGTGCTGATAACACCAAGGCCCCGGGTTCGGATTCTATGTAGGGATGGCCGGTTCACTCACTGGCTGAGCGTGGTGCTGACAACACCAAGTCAAGGGTTAAGATCCCCTTACCGGTCATCTTTTAAAAAAAAAAAAAAAAAAAAAAAACATTTGTGAAAGCCACTGTTGTAGTTCAACCTGTTTATTTTAAAGATGCGGGAAGTGAGGCCCACAGAGAGACAGCGAGATATCCAGGTTTACTCTGACAGGGTCTGTGGCAGAGCAGGGATTCAAACCCAGGCCCTGCCTCTCAGCCATGTGCTGCTTCTGGTGCCCACCTGGCCTCTTGGATCCTGTATGGGACCTGCACAGGCAAGAGGACACTCTGAGATCTCACCTCCTAGGTCTTCTGGGCCTGGATCCCCTCCTGTAGGGCCTCTACAGGCCTTTGAGCCAGTGGTTTTGTATGACTGAAGGAGGGAGATGTAGAGATGGTAGGCAGTGGGTGAAGAGAATAGAACCCAGGCTGGGTCTCTGTCCTGGCTCTGCTGCTGACTTGCCGTGTGGCCTGAGCAGCTCCATTCTCTCCAGACCTCGGTTTCCCCATCTGTACAGTGAGGGGGTGTTGACAGCTTGGGGCTACAAGCACTGAGCAGGGGAGGACAAATGGCCCAGATAGGAGGCAATAAATATAAATGCATGAGGAGGAAGGGAGGAGTTGCTGGGTCCCAGGAGGGCCTGGACACCCTGCCTTTGACACATCCACCTCCAGTAAACACCTGAGTGTCAGCCTCCCACACTCCCGCTGCTGGCCAGGGGACGCTGTTTGGCCTGAGCGCGTCCAAGCCTAAGATGATAGAGTTCCTTGTCCCCAAGACTGCCCTGGGGCTGGTGGCTGCCCTTCCCCCGCCCCAAGACATCCCCCTGGTCCTGGGAATGGTGTTGGCCTCATGGGGGCCTGGAGGAGGCTGAGCTCCTCACATGGGCACATACATGGCCTGACTCACCCATGTATGCTCATATCCCCAACACATGCACATATGTGCAAACCCACACACACACCCTGCACAGCAGGGACTCTAACAGGCTGAGAGAGCATGAGCAAGTTACAAATGAAGAAAGGCCTAAATAGGATGGTCACAATTTGTGGTATGTTTTACACGTTTTTATTTAACAAATTAACATTTTTAACACACACACATCTGATACAATGCAATTGAGAAAGTCACGAGATAATTATAGGAGTTATAAAAAATATTTTAGTCCACAGTGCTGTGTGGTCTGGCAATAGGATATAACTTTAAAATTGTATGATGAGCATTCTGTTCTTTCCATCTTCTCCATGATTCTCTGGGACTAGATATCCAGCCCGCTTTGAGTGTATACTTTATTATGAAAAGTTTCAAGAAAGGTCGAAAGAATTGTGCAGTGAACACTCATTTACTCACCCCCTGGAATCTACAATGAACATTTTGCATATTTGCTTTATCCCATATCTATTCCTCTATCCATCTCTCTATCTGTCCATCCATCCATCTCTCTATCCAACTCTCTAGCCATCTCTCCATCCATCCATCCAACTGTGAACCATCCCCTGCCCCAGCCCCAGGAAAGGGCTTAGGAGCACAGCTCCTGGGTGGGTCGCCCTGGTCTACAGCCTGCTTCCCCCATCACCTGGTCTTCGGACAGGTCCCACGGCCACCCTGAGCCTCAGGGGGACCCTCTCAAGGTGGTGGTGGTTGTGAGAATGCAAGAGACATTAAATGTCAGCTGGTTTTTTTTTTTCCTTTTTGTCTTTTTTTTTACCGGTACGGGATCGCAATACTCGGTGTCGCGCCCGCGCCACGCTCAGCCAGTGAGCGGGAACCGGTCTCCACATGGGATCCGAACCCTCGGCGGGAGCACTGCCGCGCTCCCAAGCGGCGCACTGTCCAGTGCGCCACCAGGCTGGCCCCTCGTCTCATTTTTTGATGCTTTTTTTTTTTTTTTTGGTGGCAGGCCATTTTGGGGATCTGAACCCTGGACCTTGATGTTATAACATGGCACTCTAACCAATTGAGCTAATCGGCCAGCCCCTTTTGATGCATTTTTGCAGCTTATGAATGCGAGGTCTGGGCCAAATGACACTCTCTTCTCTCTTCCCTCTCCCCCACAGTAACAGACTCTACTACCCATATGCACACCCATACTCCTACATGCAAAACCCACATCTGCACACACCACATATGATTTACCCATGTTCTCATATTCACACAGGAACACTCCATGCACATATCCACATGTATCCACTTGGCAAACACCACACAACAGCCCCTGCACAGACACATAAAGCCTCCTCCACACGCACGTATGCATTGCCCACATGTGCATTCACAGCAGATCCTTGACATCTGTAAGAGAAGTGGGAAGCATCTGGACAACTTTGGGAATCCTCAGACCCATGACTCTTGTGGAGCCGGTGCCAGGCCCTGGCTCTGCCCCCCATCTCTGGCAAGTGCCAGGGGCTCCCCAGCATTTCCCTACCTACATGTCCCACCTTTTCTACTTCACCACAGTCATCTCTCTCACCCACTAGCCACTTCCCACAAAGGAAACGATTCCTTTTACAGTGTTACTGCGTGTGGGGTAATGTGGACAAAGCCACCAGACCATCCTCCCCATGCGTACAGGGACTGTTCAGCTTGTTCACATGGCACCCCCAGCCTCTGGACCACAGTAGGCCCTCTCTAAATGTTGGTTGAAAAAAAGGCACAAAAGTGGCACTGAGGTGCATACACTGGGCAGCCACAGGGGCACCCGTGTCACACACGGTTACATCCATGCACACACAACACGCTAGGCATGTGCCCATGCTCAAACATGCATCATCCTGTGCCTGCACATGTGTGAACATGTGCTGTGTGCACACACCTGCCTGCCATTCTCCATACCTTCCAGATAGAGTCACTTCCAGAACCTGGGTCCTCTTCCAAGGCCTTGGGCACCTATGACCATTGTGGGCTCATCTGCTGGCGTGTGAGGTCCAGATGTGGCCCAATGACCATGAGCTCAGGGCTCCTGGCTTGGCCATGAACATCTGGGCAGCAGGGTTAAGAGCATCTGTTCTGGAATTCCATCCTTCCAAGAAAACCTGGGTTCTTTCCTCACTTTGCACATAATCACTGCATGTTCCACATATGATTTATGTACAAGTTACTTAACTTCTTGGAGCATCAATTTCCTTATCTGCCAAATGGGGAAAATAGTTCCTACCTTAAATGCATCTTACAGGAGATGCTTTTAGCAGGGTGCCTGGTATGTTGTAAGCACTTAAAAATGGTTCTGTTGTGGATCTTATTACTACTGTTTCTTCAGTCTTTGCCCCAAACTCTCATGCACCCCTTGGGAAGAAAGGCAGTCTCAGTTGGGGGATGTGTATGTGGACAGTGGGTGGATGGTGCCTATGTAAACACCTCTACCCAGATGCTCCCCCAATCCCAAGCTCTCATTATCCTACATGCATATTTATAAGGACGACCTCAGCTCTTCTCCATAAATGGTTCAGAAACAGGAAGTGGAGGTCAATGTAGAGAGCGAGGCCGAGGGGACAGGAGGCACAAAGCCAGAGCACATCTGAGTCCTCATGGATGGGAGGATGGTGAGACGGGATGGGGCGAGAATGGATTGGGAGATATTGTGGAGTACAGGGGGTTTGGGCAGGGCTTTGTTCCTATACTGCAGATTTGAAAATTGAGATCAGATTAGAGAACCCTTGCGGTGAGTTTCCTAAGAAGCCAGAGTCTGCTTCTTTTGGGAACTGGAGACTTGAGCATCTGTCTGAGCTAGGTGATGGGCTCAAGGGGATGGACCAAATGACCTCTGCATGTTTCTCAGTGGACATAGTTTAAATGGCTTTGGGTGGAAGAGCTGAATCCTGAATCCCAGCCCTCCAGTGAGGCTCAGAGAGGTTGGGTGACTTGCCAAGGTCACACAGCTGCTGACTATGATCTTGCTTTTGCGGTGTGAGAAACAGATTTGTTCTGCCCCATGCAGGAGGTTAAAGACTGGGAGAAAGGTTGACAGGCTGGGCAGGATACCAAGAAATGAAGCTGCTTTATCGAGTTCCTCATTTCATCTCCTCCATAGTCCGCTGAGATAGCCGAAGCAAAAACGATTATCTCCATTTTACAGGTGAGAAGCACGAGGCTGAGAAAGGATGAGTCGCCAGGACAGAGCTACACAGTGAGTCATCTGAAGAGTGCATGAGCCCCTCTGTGTAGGGTGATGAGGGGGATATAAGAGCCCAGCTGCTCTTGGTCTTAGGCAGGAGTGAGGCCAGGACAATGGAAGTGTATTGCCCTGCTCTGGAAAATTCCAACCTAAAACAGAGGGGCTGCCTCTGCACTTTGAGTCATTTTAATCCCTCACTCCTTTTGAATAACTGCCCATTTCTTAGAAGACTTTCTCGGATGCTCCCAATGGCTCTGTTAAACAGAATAATCAACCCTATTTCAGGGGAGGGGATGGACGTTCAGGGAGTGAAGTGCCTCTCTACCCCACCCCTGGGACAGCATGGGACATGGGAGGCTGTAACAAAACAGGAATCCTGGGCATTGCTCCTTTTGGCCTTGGGGCTTTCTACTATTCCAGGTCAGGGAAAGGGAGAGATTGCGGGATGGAATATTTGGTCCTTGGGGCAGAAGTGTCAAAGGGAGCTGACCCTGGGATGGCAGACTGGGAGTAGGGCTCACTTCACACTGCTGGGTGTCACTTCATGCACAGAGGATTGCCGGGTAGAAGGGGACTGTGTAGTGGCTGGTTTTGGATCAGACTGAGTCACAGCAGAATGAGGAAATTGGGCTTGTGGTGAAAGTTCAGACATTCATTCAGCAAGCATTTTACTGTCCTACTGTGTGTCAAGCCCTGTGCCCCCTGGGGAGGGGTCAGTCAGAAATGAATCAGACAGTCCTTGGGTGGCTCAAAGTCTCCTAAGTGACTTGGACTAGGGAAGGATTGAAATATAACTGCACAGAAAAAGAGGCAGACTGGATATTGTCACATTCACTTTCTAAGAGAGACAGTAAGATATCAACAACAGCCTTTGGGGTCTGAGGTCAAGGCCAGACTAGGTGGCCTTACAGCTCTGTCCCTTCTGAGCTTGTTCTGAGCTTCCAGCTCTGCCCCTTCCAGAGTATATTGTGGCCTTGAGCAACAATAACAACAAACACCATAATCACAGCAAGGGTTTATTCAGTGCTCTGTTTATATATAGCACATCAGTTTACTACTTTGTGCCTCAGTTTCCTCATCTGTAAATTGGGGTGGGGTGTGGGCTTAATCTACTTCATAGAGGTGTTGTGGGGCTCGAATGGTACCACATGGGTGAAAGAGTCTGGCACATGTTTATGCTTCGTGGTAACCAGTTATTTGTGCGGCCATAAGGAGGCTCACGTTGTTCTGGTAACAGAAGGGATGTGGGACAATATTTGTTTCTAATAGTGCCAAGCAGTGGGTTGGGGGTGGTGGAGGCGGTTCTCTTCACTGAGAAGATATGGGATATTAGCAAAGCTTCAGAGGGAAGAAAGGTGGATGAGGACAAGGATCTTGAAGAGGAGGCCATCACGTGGGCCAAAGTGTAGGAGGGAAAGTGTAGGGTGTGTTTGTGGAACAATCCTGGCGCAGTTAATGGCTAAGCCTGGCGCCCTGTGAATCACCCAAGGATGCAGTCAGGCCGGATCTTTGGTCCTGAGGCCAGCTGCAAGGCATGCCAGCTTCCGTCCCTAACATTAACCTGTCTAGAGTTGGTCAAGGAAAGAGTGCTGGAGGGTAAACCCAGAAAAATGACAGAGCCCTGCTTCCAGGTCAGTCACACCTACCTCTCAGAGGGCACTCTGCCAGGAATGTGACCCACCCACCCATCTGATCTCCTTAGATAAGGGCCAGGGTTTGGGCTTCCCTAGGGAGCCATGAGCCCACCGAACAGGGATGGCTGTGGAGAGTGTGTGGCCCAAGACAGACAGGAGACAGTAGGGTTTAAAGAACAGGTGGATGGAGGGGAGGACTGGTTGAGGGTGTGAGGCTAAGGTCTTAGAAGAAACAGGGACGACACGGGGCTCACGTTGGTCAAGCTTCTAATATGTGTTGTAACAGCCGTATGAGGTAGGCACCCTCACTTTACAGACGGAGAAACTGAGGCTCAGAGAGGTGAAGTGACTTGCTCCAGTTTCTTTATCCATTCATTCATCGTCATTCAACACATACGTGTGGAACAGAGGCTCTGCACCAAGGGCCGAGGAGTCAACAGGACCACCTCTTGGCATCTGCCTGCGGAGGTGACAGTGTCCTGAGGTCACACCGTGGCCTCGCCTGGACTCAAGCCCGGGTCTCACTATTTCCAAACCCTCGCTTTGGACCAGGATACGAGCCCGGGCTAGAGTCGAGTCCGGTTTTGCAGCTCGCGTGGCCGCGGGAATCGCCGGCCATCCGCTTCCCCTGTGGTCCCGCCCCGCGCACCTGCCCCAGGTGAGTCCGGGGAGGCCCCGAGCGCCGCCGGAAAGCGTCGAGCGGCTTCGGCAGGTGGGGCGG
>NW_007728301.1:0-41928 GCF_000696425.1 Galeopterus variegatus | reverse complement strand
GGGGGCGGGCGGGGGGGGTGGGGGGGGGGGGGGGGGGCGGGGGCGGGGGTGGGGCCGGGACCGGGGAGGGACCAGGCCCCGGCACCCCGAGCCCGGCCGGATCCCGAGGCCCGCGCCCCGCACCCCGCGCCGCCACCATGGGGGCCTGCCTGGGAGCCTGCTCCCTGCTGAGCTGCGTGAGTCCCAACCCCGGCGCCCCGCGCGCGCCGCCTGCTGCTGTGCGGCCCCGCACTTTTTTCTTACCTTCTTCCTCCAAATAGTTTGTTTTTCCTTCCTCCAAACTTGTCTTTCGGAGCAGGCACCCCGCCTCCTCGCCCGTCGGGCCCCTCTCTCACTCGGTGCCCCCATCCAGCTGCCCCCCACTCCCCCGATCCCGGGCCGGCGGCCGCCGGGGGCAGCTGGTGTCTGCGGCTCGGGTTACCGCGGAGCACGGGTGGGGCGCGCCGGGCGGGGTGGGGAGTGCCCGCGGCCGGCGCCCCTCCCGGGAACTGGGGAGACTGAGGCTCGGAGCCCCGGGTGGGGGGAGAGCTGCGACCTCCACCCGCGCCCGCGGTCCCACCTCGCCCAACTTGGGGTGGTCCTCGGAGGGCGTCTCTCCTCTCTCTCCCGGACGCTCTGACTCTTTGTGTGGCCTGCCTGGTCCCGGTCCCTCTCTGCTGCGTCCTCTTCTCTGTCCCTCTGGCAGTCTGCCCATCAGTCTGTCTGTCTTTGTCCGTCTGGCTCAGTTTGTCCATGTGTATTTGTTTGATACTTATCTCTGTCCGTTTGTTCGTACGACTGCCTTTGTCTGTCTGTCACCACTGGGCTGTCGCTGTCTGTCCCTACAGTTCGGTGTCTGTCCATCTATCTATCCGTGTCTCTGTGTCCTCGTCTCTTCCACGTTCAGTCTGGCTCACGTTAACTCCTGGGCACTTCCCCAGCAAGCGCAAGACCCTTCTTGCCTCTGGGTCCCAGAGCTGAGACGGGGGTGGGGTGGAGAGAAAACCTCCATCCGGTCTTTCTAAACCCCACTTGAATACGGTTGATGCGGTTTGCCACCGACCCCCTGGACCAAACTCGGGGTTGGGAGACCCAGGAATTGAGGGAGGTTCGGGTGTGTCTGGGAGAGTGCTGGGTCGCCTGGGTCCAGGACCTGGGGAGCCGCCAGCCTCTGTTTAGGGGCTGCAGCCAGCATAGGGGAGGGGCTCCAGCCAGACCCCGGCTGGGAGGCCCCTTCTCCTTTGCTTTTTCCCAGCCCCCTCTCTTTTCCCTCTTCCCCTCATTAAATCTGAGGTTCATTCAGGCAGCCCCCTCCCCCTCTGGCCGCACACAAAGAGGCGCAGAGAGGGAGAGTAGAGGGAGAGGGGGCTTCGGTGGCGGCTGCTGAATCTCAGGACTTCCTTTGTCTCTGATTGTGCGTGTGTTAGGAGGGGAACGTGGGGGTGCGAGCTGGGGATCTGGAGATTTACTTCCCAGCCATTTTTTGAAAATGAGATCAGCACAGGAAGGCTGTAGAGTGGGTCCCTGTACAATCTGGGCCTCCATTTCCCATCTGTGACTAGTGTATGTGTGTGTGTGTGTCCATTTCCTATCTGTGAAGAGTGTGTGTGTGTGTGTGTGTGTGTGAGAACAGGAGGAAGAATCAAGCTGGTGCCTGAAATTCCTCCCGGCCCAATGAATTCAAGTTTTGAGCTGGGTTTCTGCTCAAGAAGGCTTTGCTTCCTGGTGAAGGAGGTAGAGTTTTCTTTCTGGTTGTGCCTGGTGAGGGATGGGCCCTACTGGGCCTGGGGGTGGGGCATGTTGAGAGGAGACTTGCCAATCCCCTGTGTCTTGGTTTCCCCTTCTGTAAGTTGAGGATGATACAGTGCATCCTTCATAATGCTGTTGGGAAGTTTAAATGGGGTAAGGCAGTAAAGTGCCCAACACAGTTCCTGGCATATAGTGAATGCTCATTGTGGGAGCTATTGTTATCACTGAGGAAAGGTGGGTGGAGAATTCCACCGGGAGATAATGCAAAGCCAAGTGCTGGTCTCTGAGTCATAGAATCCTATAATGCTGAGACCAGACTGGCCTGCTCAAACCCTCAGGATACAGATTAGAAAACTGTGGCCCAGAGAGGTTAGCTGACTTGTCTAAGGTTGCACAGTGAAAGGATGGGGAATTGCACAGTCAGGATTCAAATCTGACCCCCTAGTCCAGGTTTCTGCCCACACCTTTCCTCCCTTCATCACAACCTGGTTGCCTGAGGGACAGGGCTGGCTCAGGGTAGACTTGGGAGGTAATTTAGTGAGTATCCAGTATCTGCAAGAGATCTGCCCCTCTCTTTAGCGTCCTTGCCTTGGGGTTTTGAGCACTGACATTTACTGAGCCAGGTGCCATGATGAACCTCTCACCCATGCCATCTCATTGTTTCTCCCCCTAGCCCTGTAAAATCGTTATCCCATTTCACAGGTAAGCATACCAACAATAGCCACCATTTACTGCATCCTTACTATAGGCCCAGCACTGTAGTGAGCACTTTAGGTATATGTATATCCTTTCATTTAATCCTCACAAACATCCTATGAGGCAGTTAATATTATTCACACAGATGAATAATATTAACTTCACAGATGAGGAAACTGGATCAGAGAGGGAAAGTGATTTCCCTACAGCCTCACAGTGCTAAGTGGTGCAGTTGGGCACTACTGGACACCAGTTATGTCCTGTTTTAGTGAAGAGTGGCCCTACAGGAATGAAGTTCTTTTTTTTTTTTTTTTAAAGATGGCCGGTAAGGGGATCTTAACCCTTGACTTGGTGTTGTCAGCACCACGGTCAGCCAGTGAGCTAACCGGCCATCCCCATATGGGATCTGAACCCGTGGCCTTAGTGTTATCAGCACTGCACTCTCCCAAGTGAGCCACAGGCCAGCCCAGGAATGAAGTTCTAATGGCAAGTTCCTAGGCATCTTTAATAGGAATGGTACATGGGTCGGTGGGGAAGATTTTGTACCTTCCCAGCTGTGACCCATCTGTCCATTGTGCCTCTCTTAGCATTTGTACTGTGCTGAAGGTGAGTCCTGCCTTAGGTGAGGAGATAAGATGGGCCCACAGAGAACGGGAGTCACCAGGCAAGTCAGCACATGATGACTTGGACAGTCAGCACGTATTTGTGGAGGGCCTGCTACATGCAAGGGAGTGTGAAAGGCCTTTGGGTCAGACTGATTGGACTGGCATCCTGGCATGGCCTCTTCTCATCTGTGTGTTGGTGAGGGTCACTTTGCCCCTCTCCTTGTCTGTAAAGTGGAGAAAACAATGGCACCTGCCCCTTAGCTTGTTGTGGGCAGGTGGGGACTGAATGGGACTGAGATGAGCACTTCAATGTATTTAGCAGCAGCCACTCCATAAACACCCCAGAGCAGTAAATTGCTCAGGACCACATGCAAGGAAGTGGCAAAGCCACTGAAACCCAGGGCTGGCCAACTGTGGAACCTGAGCTCTGAGCTACTTTACTTTCCTGTCCCAGGAGCACATTTTACAGATGAGGAAACTGAGTCCCGTGGAAGGGAGGGGAGACTGGCCTAAGGCCAGACTGCAGATTGGCGGCAGAGCCAGCACTAGGAGCTGCATTTTTGGCACCACTTGGGGGAAGTAAGTGTGACCTGAGTAGTTTTGGGTGGGCTTCTGCTCCTGTTGTTTGACTCGTCCTGGGGTGGCTCAGCCAGTCATGGAGCTGTTCATGAAGACTGCAAAATGCATTCTTGCTGGGGACAGATCTTTTTGTTTTTGTTTTTAAATTGTGACAGAATATATGTAACATAAAATTTACCATGTTAACTTTTTTTTTAGTCTTCAAGGAGCTTATAATTTATTTTAGGAAACTATGTATTAAAAATGGATATCTAACAAATACAACCTTAATACTATCAATCTCAAATGAATGGCATTTTCAAAAGTGTTACCGGGCACAGGTCCAGCTGCCTGTCCCCTTTCAAAAACAAACAACTCAAAAGTCAAATGTTGGTGAAAACAGAAGTCAGCTTTTTTTCAGGAATACTGGAGACCTGAGGAGATATGTTAGGCTAACCCATCTCTCCCATAAACCTGAGGAGAATGGCTAGACTAAATCCATCACAAAGATTTACTGAGGGGTTTTTAAAGAGGGGATTGAGGAAATGGAACAGGGGAAATGAAAAGCAGGAGGGAGGGAGAGGTGAGCCCTGTGCAAGGAGTCAGGTACAAGGTCTCACCAAGACTCTGTCTGGTTCCTTTTCCCATCTTTGCTGTTATCTTATGGTCTGGTAGTACATGTCTCCTGGCAAGTCTATAGCTTTAGGCTGGCTGGAAGACGCCTTTACATTCATGTAAATAATGTCATCTTACCCCATAACCAAGGTCCAAAATATCAAATGACCATGGGGAAAGAGGGAACTCAGAGAAATGCATGCTAAGAATAAAAACTATGTCTTTTTAAAATTTGCCTATCGGGGCCGGCCTGTGGCTCACTCGCGAGAGTGTGGTGCTGATAACACCAAGGCCACGGGTTCGGATCCCATATAGGGATGGCCGGTTAGCTCACTGGGTGAGCGTGGTGCTGACAACACCAAGTCAAGGGTTAAGATCCCCTTACCGGTCATCTTTAAAAAAAAAAAAAAAAAAAAATTTGCCTATAGCCCATGTGGTTTTAGGTCCCAATATGGCTTTAGTCCTGCTCACTCCAACAGAAGGAGTAAATATTGTAGGCTAAGGCATGCAATGATAACTCTAGAGTCTGCCTTTCCTTAATATCCGTTCTCATCTGGATTACTGTAAATAGCCCTTGACTCCAGCCCCCTACTTCCAAAGTTGCTGCACACCATTCTTTTGAACTGTCTTCCATTCTGTGGCCAAAGTGATATTTCTAAAATACAAATCTGATGTCATACTCTTTCTTTCACAGTGGTTCCCCATTGCTTTCAGGATAAAGACCAGACTTTCTGGTGTGGCCAACAGGGACCTTGGTCACCACTTCCATTACAGCTCCAGCTTCTGCTCTCACCCTTTCAGCCACCCTGAAAAGACAGTGTTCCCTGTAGTGTTGCATGTGTTATGCCCTTTGCTAGGACCCTTCTTCCCATCCTCACCTACCTGACTTCCTACTCTTCCTTGAAAACTCCCTGCCTCCACCTTTTTTTTTATTGTGATAAAATATACATAACATAAAATATATTAACAATTTAAAATTTTTAATTTAATTTATTTATTTGTGTTTTTGGCAACTGTCCAGTATAGGGATGTGTTAACCATTAAGTGTACAGTTCAGTGGCATTTAAGTACATTCACATTGTTGTGCAACCGTCACCACCATCCATCCATCTCCAGAATATTTTCATCTTCCCAGACTGAAATACTCATTAAACAGTAACTCCCCAGCCCCTGGTAACCATCATTCTACTTCTCCTAGCTATAAATTTGTCTATTCTAGGTACCTCATGTAAGTGGAGCCCCACAATGTTTGTCCTTTTGTGCCTGGCTTATTTCACTTAGCATAATGTCCATGTTGTAGCATGTGTCAGAATTTCATTCTTTTTTAAAGGGTGAATAAAGGGCTGGTCCGTGGTTCACTTGGGAGAGTGCGGTGCTGATAACACCAAGGCCACGGGTTCGGATCCCCATATAGGGATGGCCGGTTGCTCACTTGGGAGAGCGTGGTGCTGCTGATAGCACCAAGTCAAGGGTTAAGATCCCCTTACCAGTCATCTTTTAAAAAATAAATAAATAAATAAAGGGTGAATAACATACCGTTGTATGTATACACTATATTTTGTTTATCCATTGATCCATCAGTGGACATTTGGATTGCTTTTATGTTTTGGCTCTGTGAATAATGCTGCTATGAACATGGGTATGTAAATATCTGTTCAAGTCCCTGCTTTCAATTCTTTTGGGTACTTATCCAGAGTGGAGGACCAGTTTGTTTTAAACAAAACATCTCAAAACTGTGGCCCCAACCCTCAGCCTCTTCCCTTACCCACCCAGTGCTCCAGGAGTGGTTCTAAGAACCTCTGTGGCTGGCTCTGGGGACCACCAGGAGAGAGTGAGAATGACTCAGCGAGAGCCTGTTCCCACAGTGCCAAGCCAGTATGGCTCCAGCGCTATCCAGCTTGCCTGGGGAGGTAGTGAGCTGCTTGTCACTGGCAGTGTGCAAGCAGCAGAGGATGGCTGGCTGCTCTCTGGTGATTCTTCATTGGAGAGAGATCAGATTTGTTACATGCCAAATAACCTTGCAACTTTAAGATCCTCAGAACCAGGGCTTCTTAAATTCTGAGTTCCCCATTCTGAGAACCAGGGTTGGTGCTAAGATTCAGCCGCTGTCAGTGTTCTGGGGCTTTTCCATTGCTGCCTTTCCCCTGAGTGCATTTGGAGGAAAAGGGGGGTCCTTCTTGGCTTTTCATATTGAGTCATAATCATTAGTCCATGTTGCTCTGCAGCCTAGTGACTTTCATCTTACTGCTTGCATAGCATCCTGTGGAGTGAAGGACCACCTCTGTCCCCAGGTGTTGGATATTTAGGTTATTTGCAGTTTCTTGAGATTCTAATAAGTTCATAAAACCCAAAGCTTTATGTATATTTTAGTTTTTTCCTTATTTAAAATCTTTGGGCTGGCTGGTTTGCTCGTTTGGTTAGAGTACAGTGTTATAACACCAACGTCAAGGGTTTGGGGCCGGCCCGTGGCTCACTCGGGAGAGTGCGGTGCTGATAACACCAAAGCCCCGGGTTCGGATCCCATATAGGGATGGCCGGTTAGCTCGCTGGCTGAGTGTGGTGCTGACAACACCAAGTCAAGGGTTAAGATCCCCTTACCAGTCATCTTTAAAAAAAAAAAAGAAAGGGTTTGGATCCCCATACTGGCCAGCTGCCAAAGAAATAAAAAAGGAAGTAAAATCTTTATTTTTTTATATTTATAAAATCAATTTAATTGGGATAATAATTTATATACAATTAAGTGTACCCAAGTTAAGTGTTACCTACACAGTTGCCCCATTTAGCAGAGAAATTTCTGTTATGGAGAAAGAACCATGATGTGCTGATGGGCATGTAGTAATTTTCACTTTTCCCCTATTATTTGCATATTATGAATGGTGCCATGATGAACTTCCATGTGTTTGTGTATATGCACATGTGTCTGCCCTTACTCCCAGGGACTGGTATGTCTGTAGGAAGAGGTTCTTGTAGGAGCCATTCCAGAGGTGCGGTGAGTGAATCTTTCCAAGGATGCTCTGGAAGCAGCTTGAGCTACTGTGTGTTTTTCTCTCCCTAATCTGGCCTCTCTTGCTGCTGATCAGGCCCTTAGAAATTCTGAGATTTCAGGTATTAGGAACACCTGGATTTTGATCTCTAGGAACCAGCATGAACTGAAAAGGCCAAGCTCCCTGAAAGCGTGGAAGCTTTTCTTGTGTCTCAGATGTTTCAAATGTAAATGGTAACAAGCTTGAGTCAGGGCCTGGCCCGGCACTTGGGCACCTGGTTCCTGAGATCAGTCAGTACCTATTGGCCTCCCTTGGTTTTGTCTGGCCTTGGAGGGATTGTTTTCATCACTGGGGTATTTTGTAATTAAATGAAACTACCACCAATGAGTTAGTGAGCTGGGGAATAGTGTAGCTCTGTGGACAGAGCCTGGTCCTTGGTGCATGCAGATCTGGGTTTGAATCCTAGCTCCTCAGCTTACTTGCTGTGTGACCTTGGTCATGTTATCTGAGTCTGTTTTCCCACTTGAAAATGTGAGGTTGCAACACACTTCACAGTGTCTGTCACTGAGGCTTAATGTAGATAAAGTGCTTGCCACAGTGCTTGGGACTGAGTAACCCCTCATAATAGTAGCTGTCACTTTTATTACTGGAATCTAGTGCAGTTATTAACTTGCTGTGTGACCTCTGGCAAGTTTCTTAACCTCTCTGCTCTCAATTTCCACATCTGTAAAATGGGACTAGTAACCTGCTCTCTCTGATAACCAGTATGCTCTCCATGGGCTACAAAACACTTTTCTGGCTTTTCCTTATTCCTTCTCCCAACAATGGCCATGGATAGGAGGCAGGGCTTGGGGTGGCAGCTGCAAGAGGTAACTAGAAGTTGCTGGATGGGTAGAAGGGTATGATTTGGACCATGAGGAATAATTTCATTCCCCAAGCATTTCATTTAGTATCTGTATTGTATTTGGTTTTGTGGGTGAGAGAGAAATGGATAACAAAGAGCATTTCCAGGGTCACTGCCAGTCTGGGGGAAAAGTATGGGGGAGACAGGAAGGCAGCTACATTCCAAGTAGAGTGTGTTGTATACCTTATGTCCAGTCTAGAAAGAAGGGTGCGGGGTCTCGGAGGAGCCAGGAGCCCCTTCCAGCCTGCTCTTCCAAAGCTGATCTTTCTTTTTTTGGGGGGGGGGGGGGGCGGGGGGGGCGCCGGGCCCCCGCCCCGCCGGGTCTCCCGAGGGGTTTTTTTTTTTTTTTGGGGGGGGGGGGGGGCGGGGGGGGCGCCGGGCCCCCGCCCCGCCGGGTCTCCCGAGGGGTTTTTTTTTTTTTTTGGGGGGGGGGGGGGGTGGCTGGCCGGTATTAGAATCTGAACTCTTGACCTTGGTGTTGCAACACTGTGCTCTGACTGAGCTAACCGGCCAGACCCACCTGATTTTTCAATGTGAGTTTCTTCCTGTCCCTCCTCAAGTGGATGCCCACTGCTCTTAGGATGAAAACCAGGATCCTGTATCTAGCTGCCCAGGCCCTATGTGGTCTGGCCCTGCTAGCCTTTGTGACCCCACCGCTTTACTGCTCACCGCCTGCTCAGGAAGCTTTGGCCACAGTTCCTGCTGCCCCAGAGCCGCCTCTGTCTGGAACACTCTTCCTCCCCCTTGGTCTGGCAGTGCCTCCACATCCTTCAGCTCTCAGCTTAAATGTCACTTCTTGAAGGAGGCTTCCCTGACCTGCCACCCCCCCAATTGAAACTAGGTCCCATTAGCACTCTCATGGAAGTGAGTACGTGTTCTTACACTTACCGAGATGTGTGTGATTATTTGTTCAGTGTCTTTCCCGCCCACGGAAGCTGCAGGAGGGCGGGGCCTGTTTCTCTTGCTCCCCAGGCTCTTAAATATCTGGGTGAGGAGTTGGGGCTGTCTGATAAACAGTTGTACCTGGATGTGGAGCCTGTTTCCTCAAAGGCTGTGAGTCTCCTTTTCAGGGCACCAGCTGTGAATGGTGTGGCATCCCCAGCCCCTAAATGACTTGGGGAAGAGGGACAGCCTGACAGCAGCTTAGGCAGAGGACCCGGGCCAGGGAAGGGATTAGATGGCCACCTGCTGTCCAAAATGGGTACAGCCCCAGAGTGGAAATAGCCACTCACCATTCTTTACTCCATTCATTCACCAGATGTTTACTACGTGCTTGCTGGTTTTTGAGGATTTAACATGGGTCTGGTACTTTGCCAAACATTTTTTTATTCAACAGATAGTCCTAAGTTCCTACAACGTGCCAAATACTGTTCTAGTTTCTGGGAATACCACAGTGAACAAAACAGACAAAAATCCACACCCCGCTATAAAGGGAAGGCAGATAAACATAGATGAAATAGAAAGCCTATCAGATTATGGTAAGTCCTGTGGAGAAAAACTAAGTGGGCATGGGGAAAGGGAGTCAGTTTAATAGAAGTTTAACATTTTTATTTTGTTCTCACAACTGCTGCGTGAGGAGTAGGTACTGTTATGATTTCTGTTTTATATTAGAAGGGGAAACTGAGGTTCAGAGAGGTTGAGCAAGCTGTATAAGGTCACATAGGTGATCAGTGACAGAGCTGGCCTTCCGATTTTTTTTTTTACTTTCTCCCTCCCTGAAATAAGAAACAGTGTGACTCCAGCTTCCTCTCTCCAAAGCCACAGACAGATCCAGGTTTAAATCTAGGTTCTGTTGCTTACTGGCTGGGTAGCTCTATGTGACCCAGCCTCTTCCAGACTTGGTTTATAGGATGACAGCTGGGCAAGAGTATGCTCTTGCCTGCTCAGCACAGATTTGGAGGCATTGGATGGGCAGGTAGTGGTGCTGCGTGCATGGGTGGGGCAGGGAAGAGGCAGAAAGAACAGCACCCACACCTTGCCCTCCTGCAGGCGTCCTGCCTCTGCGGCTCTGCCCCCTGCATCCTGTGCAGCTGCTGCCCCTCCAGCCGCAACTCCACCGTGAGCCGCCTCATCTTCACGGTCTTCCTCTTCCTGGGGGTGCTGGTGTGCATCATCATGCTGAGCCCTGGCGTGGAGAGTCAGCTCTACAAGGTAAGCGGCCCCAGGGAGAGTGGGGTGGGGGTGGAAGCCATCTGCGGGGCCTGGTCTCTATAGTGAGGGTTCTCAGCTGCTCCTGGCTAGAGGGCCCAGGCTTGGGGTCACAGCTCATCAAGAAGAGGTGGCAGGGATGTTTGGAAACACCAATGATCTGAGGTTGGAAACGGTGGTGGCTGGGGGCATCTCTTCATGTAGGGAGGAGGGCTTGAACCTCATGCAGGGTTTCATGTTTCTCATAAGCCATGGTCCCCTTAGAAAATCTTATTAATCGTTATTGCCCCTCTAGACACTGGTGATGCCCAGGGATGCTCTTCTCCTCTTTAATGCTCAGGCCCAGTTTGGGGCTTCTAACTCTTCCCTTCCTCTCAGTGTTTCATAGTCTGGCACAGATTCAGGGGACATTTAGTCAGAGGTTCTCACATTTTAGTGTGTATAAAGGTATGAACTGCTGGGGAGTTTGTACAAATGCAAATTTTTAGACCCCATCTTAGAGGCTCTATTTTATAGGAGGGGCCTGGGAATCTCTTTTCCCCGAGCATCGCAGGTGGTTCTGATGCAGGTGGTGGGTGGAGAACACTTCAGGAAACCCTCTGTCAGGCTGCAACGCTTTACTGAGGCCCTGGGGATGGGAACAGGGAAGTCAACACTTAGTTACAAGGTGTGACTGGACCCAGAGGCGGTGCAAAAGGAGGTGGAGGAGGCAATGGGGATGGAGATGCCTGGCCCAGCTCCTGCTGGGAGAGCCTCCTTCCCTGCTGTGGCCTTGGCAGAGGGAGCCACTGGACTTCTGTGTGGGGTGGGGCCCTCCAGCTGCTCTTTCTGTCTCCACAGCTGCCCTGGGTGTGTGAGGAGGGGGCCGGGACTCCCGTGGTCCTGCAGGGCTACATCGACTGTGGCTCCGTGCTTGGCCACCGTGCTGTCTACCGCATGTGTTTCGCCATGGCGGCTTTTTTCTTCCTTTTCTCCCTGCTCATGATCTGCGTGCGGAGCAGCCAGGACCCCCGGGCTGCCATCCAGAACGGGTGAGGGAGGGGCCCCCGCCTACCCCCTGGGACCCTCCCCCAGCGGTTTTCCCTCTCCTCGTCCTGTCTCCAGGGATCTCCAGACCCTACCCTGAGACTCAGGAGCCAACGAAGCTAGGGGGGCACAGCACGGACATCAACTCATTTAGTTATGCCCATTTCTCAGATGAGGAAAGAAGGCTCAGAAAGGGCAACCACAAGCCTAAGGCCACACAGCACTTTGGTGACACAGTTGGGGCTAGAACCTGGGTGATCACCCTCACCCCTGGTTTGTTCTTCCTTCTGTCCCTCGGGGTTTTTCCTGGGTCAAGGACAGACTTTCTGTGCCCATCAGACCATTAGGAAGTCCATCTTCACCTCTCCCAGTATCTACTCTTTGGGGTGGGTGTTCTGGGGCCAGGCCTGGTCTGGCTTCTGGTGTTCCTGCCCCCACTCAGCTTCCTTGTTCATTCCCTCCACCCCCACCATAGGTTTTGGTTCTTTAAGTTCCTGGTCCTCGTGGGCATCACCGTGGGTGCCTTCTACATCCCTGACGGCTCCTTCTCTGACAGTAGGCGGGCTTGAGGGGAGGGGTGGGGGCTGCTGGAGAGGGAGGCGGGGCCTCAGGTCAGAGGAGCATGGTGGGGGCTACTCTTTGCCCTGGCACACAGACCCGGGCTGCTGGCTGCGTCCTTGCCCCCCACCCATGCTTTGGGCAACTCAAGGGATGGGGGGACCTTCCTCGCCCCAACCCATACCCTGCCCCACTCTGTGTGCATCTCTGTGCACGGGTTGGGGTTCCCTCAGGGCAGGGACTCTGCCTCTTCTCAGTGTCCCCAGTGCAGGGGGCATGAATGATTATTGAATGAATAGATGTATGCGAGCGGGAGACAATGGGCTGCGTGCCTGCCCCGGGAATCCTGGGAGCTGCTGCCCCCACGCCAACCCTCCTCGCCTCACTCCCCTCTCCCCACCCAGTCTGGTTCTACTTTGGCGTTGTGGGCTCCTTCCTCTTTATCCTCATCCAGCTGATACTGCTCATTGACTTTGCACACTCCTGGAACCAGCGGTGGCTGGGCAAGGCCGAGGAGTGCGACTCCCGCGCTTGGTATGCAGGTCAGTGCCACTGGCCTTTGTGTAGGGGCCCACACCCAACAGGGCCAGGGCTACCCAAGGAATCAGCGGGTGCGTGAGGCTCGATGAAAGCCTGGACGGCAGCTCGAGCAGCCCCTGCTGTAGGGCAGGAGTTCAACCAGCCAAGGCAGATGGGGGGTAGATGAGGGAGGAGGCAGCTGATCGGGGGCAACTTTGGGGGCACCAGAGGAGAGCTGCTTTGGGAAGGCCTTGGAAGGGTTTAGTTGGGTGATTCCTGCAGGATGAGCCATGCACAGCTGGCAAAATGTAAGGGCCTTTTGGTGGGGCCCAGACTAAATTTCAGGTGACACCTGGTCATTGGAACCCTAGAGGCAGAATAAGTCCCTGCTCAAGTCTTTCAGTTCTTCTGAATGAATCAAGAAGAAAGGCCCACCTATGTGCTGGTTTGGTTTCACACTTCCATAATCGTGCCAGTTTCTCTGGGACAGAGAGAGCAGGTCTTCAGCAGACTACTGTATACTAGTTCAATGTTGACAAGACTATTTTGTATTCACTGTCTTTGTTGTTACGGTTACCTTATTATAGCAAATAAATCCTTTCAGTTCAGGATGGGGCAATAACTCACAAAGGTGGTGCTGATGTCTCAGATGAGGAAACTGGGTGGGACGGGGGCCGCCTGACAAGTCCCCTCTCAGGAGTGGGGTCCCTGTGCCTCCTGCCTCCTGACCCCTGCCTGCCACTCCCCCTGCCAGGCCTCTTCTTCTTCACCTTTCTCTTCTACTCGCTGTCGATTGCGGCCGTGGCACTGATGTTCATCTACTACACCCAGCCCAATGCCTGCTACGAGGGCAAGGTCTTCATTGGCCTCAACCTCACCCTCTGTGTCTGCGTCTCCATCACCGCCATCCTACCCAAGGTCCAGGTGAGCCTGCCTGTCTCTCCCTGGCCTGAGGCCCTACCCCTTGGTGGGTGGGATTTCTTGTAGGAACCTGAGTACCCGGGCAGGGGCTGTCAGTCACAGAGGCTTGGGTAACTGCGTGGGCTTCCAATTCAGCCTCCTGAGGTTAGTGTCTTGGCTCTCACATCTGCATACTGGGTGTCTTTGGGAAAGTGCCTTAATCTCTCTCTGCCTTTCCCATCAAATGTAAAATGGAGATAATAAGACCTACTATTTGGAGTTATTCTTAGGATTGAGATCCTATTCATGAACACTTAGAGCAATTCCTGGCATGTAGATATCAATCAGACATTAGCTATTGTTATTGTTATTGTTGTCATTTTGTTGTTGCTTTGCCCCCCATGGATTTGTCACCCCACTTCCCCTGGGTATGGAGCCACAAAGGATTACTCAAAGCCCATCTCTTCTTTTTTTTTTTCCTTTTTGTCTTTTTTCATGACCGGCAACGGGATCGCAACCCTCGGTGTTGGCCCCTGCACCTCGCTCAGCCAATGAGCGGGAACCGGTCTGTATGTGGGATCCGAACCCTCGGCGGGAGCGCCACCACACTTCCCAAGCGGCGCACTGTAGCAGTGCGCCACCGGGCCGGCCCCAAAGCCCATCTCTTCTGAGCAGTGAGAAGCCCCAAAGTGGTTAACTTTCCCAGAACCCTCAAGCGAGAGGCATTCCTTCCTTGGGAAATTAACCCCGAATTGGGGTTCTCTTCCTGCATTTATTTTTCAGACCAGGAAGTTACAGGAAGAAAACATAGGTGGGGTTATAGTTTAACAATGTAGGCTGGTAACTTTCAGTGAAACAAGCCAGATGACATTCCAGTAAGGCAATTAATTGATCCACCAACAAAAGCTTGATCTTAGCAAACATTCCTTTCTTACAGCAATTTCTCAGTATCTTTACATATCAATCATTAACTAGTCTGTCCTTGAGCCAGCAACCTTACTGTGCCACAAATCTTTATCTTACACCAGAGACTTATAGCCTGAGGAAAATTTCCAGTCCTCCGCAAGGTCAATATTTGAAACTGCAAGGCTTTGGAAAACCAGGCCCTGTGAAGTACATTTGCTTTATGAATCCTCTACATTTTGTTTTTATGCAAATCAGGAAAACATTAGGAAGAGTTACTGAGTGACCATTCTAGATACCTCAAAAAGTGGTGTTGATTTAGATCCCTGTACTGGCCCGCAGCCAAAAAAAAGTGATGTTATTAGAAGATGCAATGCCGGGCTGGCCCGTGGCTCACTTGGGAGAGTGCGGTGCTGATAACACCAAGGCCCCGGGTTTGGATCCCATATAGGGATGGCCGGTTCGCTCACTGGTTGAGCGTGGTGCTGACAACACCAACGCAAGGGTTAAGATCCCCTTACCGGTCATCTTTAAAAAAAAAAGAAGATGCAATGCCAGTTTCCAGTGCCAGATCATCTGAGATAATGGGTGGGGGCTCCCAAAGTAATAATTTGTTCTTAAGGACCACCTTGTGAATCCAGTAGCACTTCACAGTTTGGGATTTCAGCACACCAGGGGTTTCAAAGGTAGCTAAGGTTGTTTGGAGAGGTCTTTAGCAGAAAGGCAAAGATCCTCCCTTCTGGTCAGAGTTTCCATTAGCCGGAGAGGGTGATGCTTCTGTCCCAGATCACAAAGCTATCAGTGTTTATTCAGCAAATACCTCTTGAGCACCTGCTGTGTACCAGGCCCTCTTTCAGATGTTGGGGATATAGCTGTGAGGAAGAGGAAGGGAAGTAATAGAAGAAATAATAACAATAGCTAACAGTTAATGGTATCTGTCATGTCATTTGGTCCTTACACCATCATTATCCCCACTTTACAGACGAAGAGATGGAGGCTTACATAAATAAAGAGACTTAGCCAAGGTCACACAGTTAGTAAGTAGTGGAGCTGGGATTTGAACCCAGGGAGGCTGGCTCCAGAACCTGTGCTCTTAATCACAGAGTTTAGATTCATATTCTCAAGTGCATTTGTGGTAAGAGGTGGGGAAGGACAAGTAATAGGAGACGAGGCCAAATAAGGTAAGTTTGGATAGTAAGTGCTAGTAGAAAATAAGAGAGGGTATGGCTAAAAGGGAGGTGGGCTGGCAGGAGCATGGGTTGCTGTAGTCAGGGTTCTCAGGGCCTCACTGGGGTCCTGTTTGAATAGTAAAGAGGGGTTGCCTGTGCAGAGCAACCGGAAGGAACGTGTCAGGGAGCAAACAGAGCAAGAGCACAGGCCCTGAGGTGGGAGAGGGCTTGGCAGGTTCTAGGACAGAAAGGAGGCCGCCATGGCTGGAGTGTAGTCAGCAGGCAATGGATCAGGTGGAGAGGAAGGAGGGCAAACCAGGGAGGCTTTAATCCAGAGGGTGATGAGATGCTGCTCTTGAAGGGGTTTTTAGCAGGGGGAGGAAGTCAGGTAATTTGAGGGGTGTTAGGAGAAAATTAGAACTCCACCTTGGGTAGTGAAGTGGGTGGTGGGTAACCTGGTTGGAATGTTTTCCCAAAGTGGTGTGGAGTGGGATGTCCTTAGGGTGGGTGGGGGTTTCTGAGGCCCCCTGGTTTGTGGAAGTGGTGCATCCCCGGGTCTGGCAGGGGTCTTACCTATGAATGGCTCTTGCCAGGATGCCCAGCCCAATTCGGGTCTGCTGCAGGCCTCAGTCATCACGCTCTACACCATGTTTGTCACCTGGTTGGCCCTCTCCAATGTCCCTGGTGAGTATAGGCCCGGGCTCAAGGAGGTCTGGCTTCATTCCTGGGCCAGCAGTGGCCTGCCGAGGGGCTGGGGACCCTCACAGGTGACAGGGACATCCCAGCTCCAGCCTATTCCAAGACTCAGTCCTCCAGGGAGGTGGGAGGGTCCCACCAGCTCATGGAGTTGTTGTTCTGTCATTTTGTCTGCGAAGTGCTCTCTGTTTCTGGGACTTGGATGGTTGGTTGTGTATGTGTCTGTCCATTTGGGTTGGCTCTCTGCCCAGCCTCAGGGCTACCTGCTACCCAGACCTGATCTACATGGGCTAAGGATGACTGTGCTCCCATTCCCAGACCAGAAGTGCAACCCCCACCTGCTGACCCACCTTGCCAATGAGACAGTCCTGGCAGGCTCCGAGGGCTATGAGACCCAGTGGTGGGATGCCCCCAGCATCGTGGGTCTTGTCATCTTCCTCCTGTGCACCCTCTTCATCAGGTATGGCAGGGCTGGTCTCTGAGGAGGGATTGGGATTGGGGACCCAGAGCTGGAAGTGAGGGGAGGACATGGGAGCCAAGAAACCAAGCTGGAAGATGCCCTCAGCAAGCAGCCTTTGCAGCCCCTGCATTGTGCTGGTAGGGAAACTGAGTCCCTTAGAGGGCACAGCATGAGTGGGCAACAGAGGTAGGCTGGACTCTCCCTCCTGTACACTGGACTGCCTCATTCCCACTTTAGTCAGGTGTGGGAAGCTGTGGGGTCAGAGAAGGAGCTTGGGCTGAGGCCAGCGGGTCCAGGCTGTGTCATTCACCTGATGTGTGGCCTTGGGTAAGTGGCTTAACCTCTGTGAGCTTTAATTTTCTCCTCAATAAGAGGAGTATGATAACCTCCATGGTGGTGGAGGTGACAGTGACACCACAGTCTCCCCCGGGAGAGGGCAGCTACTGAATATCTCACAACATTTTTTTTTTTTTTTTTTTTTAATTTATTTTATTTTTTAAAAGATGACCGGTAAGGGGATCTTAATCCTTGGCCTGGTGTTGTCAGCACCACACTCTCCCGAGTGAGCCACAGGCCGGCCCATCACAACAGCTTTTTTTAAAGGGGCATTTTAGCAAGTGCTCCTCAGTGAGGACTCTGGAGCCAGACTGACTGTGTTTGAACCTGGCACTGCTGCTCACTAGCTGTGTAATCTTCGGCAAGTCATTTAATGCTCTGTGCCTCAGCTTCCTTGTCTGTAAAATAGGGGTAAAAATGGTACCTATTGTACCATCATTGGATCGTTGAAGGGTTATAGATCAGTTAATATGTATAAAACACTGCAAAAGGAACTTGGCAAGTGATAGGTGCCAAATAAATGTCTGATATTCTTGCATATAACTGAACATTGGCACAACTGGGTGGATGTGAGTGGCTATTTTCTAAGAGTCGCTAAGAGTGGTCATATTAGGGATATAGGCAGGGAACTGTCTATACTGAACCTGGCAGACTCTCCATTTACCTCCCATGGCCCAGCACTTCCCCGCTTTCCACATCTACCTTTTACTCTCCAGAGGGGACCTTGGTTCTGCTCCTTCTCCTCTGCATCCATCCCAGGTGAGAGCGGCACACCTGCCTCCAGGCCTCTTGGCTAGAACATTTTGAGTCTGTTTTAGTTTGTTTTGTTTTGGCCTTTTCCAAAACATTTTCTCCAAGTCAAGTCTGGGCAGTTCACAAGCATCTAGCTTCTTTGTCACCTCATTTGATTCCTTTTTCAATCTGGAAATGCCTGTATTACCTCTGTTTTACCAATGAGGAAACTGAGGATCAGGGAGGAGCAGCCTCTGGTCCGAGGCCATGAGCACACAGTGGTCGCAGTGGCTGCAGTGGCCAAGGAGGCTGAGCGCACTTCCTGCCCTGGTCCTCTGTCCCTCCCTATCCCCCCCCCCCCCCCCCCCCCCCCCCCCCCCCCCCCCCCCCCCCCCCCCCCCCCCCCCCCCCCCCCCCCCCCCCCCCCCCCCCCCCCCCCCCCCCCCCCCCCCCCCCCCCCCCCCCCCCCCCCCCCCCCCCCCCCCCCCCCCCCCCCCCCCCCCCCCCCCCCCCCCCCCCCCCCCCCCCCCCCCCCCCCCCCCCCCCCCCCCCCCCCCCCCCCCCCCCCCCCCCCCCCCCCCCCCCCCCCCCCCCCCCCCCCCCCCCCCCCCCCCCCCCCCCCCCCCCCCCCCCCCCCCCCCCCCCCCCCCCCCCCCCCCCCCCCCCCCCCCCCCCCCCCCCCCCCCCCCCCCCCCCCCCCCCCCCCCCCCCCCCCCCCCCCCCCCCCCGACTGGCACAGCGGTGCTTCCTGACGCTTCCCAGACTCACACCTCTCTGGCCTGTGGTCTTCAGGCAGCACTTCTGAGATCCCAGGGGTGCATATCTATTCTTAATACAGTTCTTAAAGCACAGATAGCAAAGAAGTGTGAGGGCCAGGACCACTGGTGGCTTTTGCCCCCAGCTCTGGATGGCCTGGCTCTGGATGGCCCAGCTCTGGACTCACATGGATTAGATTGGCACATTTTATTCCACTGAAGCTTAGCAAGCGGTGATTTCTCAATTTGATGGGGTTGGAATCCAGCTCTCCTTTTTTTTTTAGGAAAAAAATACAAGTTAGTTTTTCAAAATTGTACATGTCTCAAACTGTTACATTCTGTTAAAAACATCAAGACCTTATCATAGAAAAGCAATGACATATAATCATTACTACTATTGTTATTTTCTTTTTTTAGTGTAAACATAAAGGAAGGGGAGGCAATTGCTACAACTACTTACCGGAGACTAATAAAAGGAAAACAAAATAATAGCAAATGAGCGTTATTAATTATTAACATTATTAATGAATGTAGTACCTGGTATAGTGCTTTGCAGTATTAAGTACTCAATATATGCATATGGCAAATGAACAATCATAATAATAGCAACTGTTTATTTAGTTTATACTCTGTGCCAGGCACAGTGCTAGGGGCTTTACATCATTATTGCAATTAATCCTCCCAGACATCCTATAAGGGAGGTACTATTGTTCCTGATTTTACAGGAACAGAAGCTCAGAGAAGTTAAGTGTCTTGCTCAAGGTCACACAGGGAGCAGGGATAGAGTTGAGAGTCCAAACAGTTTGTTAACTCCTGGGCCCACGGCTGAATCACCAGGTCACTGACCTCTAAGGCTCTGGGACCATCTGTGTCCAGTACTATGATCAATGCCATGGCTATTCCTCTACCCACCTTGGTGATGCCGGCCCTGACCTCCCACCTTCCTCCATCCCCTGCAGCATGCGCTCCTCAGACCACCGGCAGGTGAACAGCTTAATGCAGACAGAGGAGTGCCCACCCATGCTGGAGGCCACGCAGCAACAGCAGGTCGCAGCCTGCGAGGGCCGAGTCTTTGACAATGAGCAGGATGGCGTCACCTACAGCTACTCCTTCTTCCACTTCTGCCTGGTGCTGGCCTCCCTGCACATCATGATGACGCTCACCAACTGGTACAGGTGCGTGCAGCCTGGCGGAGCATGGAAAGAGCCTGGGGCCTGGGTGCTTGTGCGACATGTCTCCCCTCTGGTCCTTCACTGGGTTTTCCTGATGCCAGCTGAAGACTTGGGGTGGGTGTTTGTTTAGGACTCTCCAGGGAGCCGCCCCTTCCCTGTCCCAGTTTCCCTGCCAGTGCCTTAGTCTGCTCAGCTCCTGGGGCCTTCCTTGTGTGACTGGAAGGTGGGGATCACTGCAGGTGGGGCAGGTCCTGTGCAGGGCAGACTGGTTTACAAATCAGGGGTGGATCATGGGGTTGGATTTGGGATTCATGGTTGGAAGGTTAGGATAAGGGTATGGAGGTCAGAATCAAAGTTATAGGGTCAAGAATAGGAGTCATGAGGTCTAGGAATTGGGGTCATACATAGTCACAAATTTGGTCATTTGGTGAAAATTGGGGTTAGAAAGCCATAAAGTCAAAATTGGAAAGGGCAAGGTCAAGGAGCTAAGATCAGGGTAATAAGGTCAGAGGCCTGGGCTGGGTTATAGAATCATAGGTCAGCATTAAGGTTAAAGATCAGGATACGGTAAGGAGCTCCAGCATCCCAAGTCTGGACTAGGAGTGAGGACACAAAATTAGGGTCACAAGGGTAGAGATCAGGAGTCAGGTCACAATTTCATGGTGTAGGACTGGAGTCAAGGTTGGAATTGAGGTCAGGGTCAGGTTGGTGGTACAAGGTCAAGAGCTATGTCTAGGATTACAAGGCCAAGTGTCAAAAGTGTCAGAGACAGAGACTAGAGTCATAGGTTAAGAGCCAGAGTTGGTCAGGGGTCACAACTGAGTCATAAGGTCAGGAGCCAGGACAGAAGTCACAAGGTTGGGGATCAGGCTCACGGGGAGGATGGTGTGTTCCAGACCTGGCGAGACCCTGAAGATGATCAGCACGTGGACTGCCGTGTGGGTGAAGATCTGTGCCAGCTGGGCAGGGCTGCTCCTCTACCTGTGGACCCTGGTTGCCCCCCTCCTCCTGCCCAACCGCGACTTCAGCTGATGCAACCCTCTGCAGCCTGCCCACCTGGTGCCTGGCTGCTCAGTGACAGCCATCCCCCTCCCCAGCCAGCCAGCCAGGCCGAGCCCGCAGCCTGCCCCACCTCCAGGACTTGCCCCTGAGCTGGGCCAAGTGCCTTTCGGGTCTGTTCTTAGTGCCTTCAGGCTCTGAGGAACCTCAGGCTCACGCCTGAGCCCCACCCTCTTGTTACCCCCAGACTTCGGAGGAGGAGCTGTCTTTTCCTTCCCTATGTCCCTGGCCACCCATTCTCGTCCCCTTGGGAAAAAGGGACTCCTTTGTTATGCTCCCCAGGAGAGTGGAGCTGAAGGAAAGAGCTGCTCAGAGCTGTGCAGAGAGCCAGGAGTGCTCACTAGGACGGGGTGTGGGCACTGAGGCCTGGATATTCCTGACCACCTCCCCAGGACACCCCCACCCCCTTCCTGGACTCTGTGCCTTACTGAGCCTTTAGGACTCTGCCCAATAAACAAGTCAGTGTGTGTACCTTCTCATGTTCTGTGCCCCCACACTCCGTGCAGGGCCCCATCACATCCAGGGCAATGTGGGGTTTGAGAATGGAATTTACAGCTAAGGAGGCTGGGGCCAGACCACCAGGGTCCTTGAAGGCCAGACAGAGGGCCCTGGGCTCTGTCCTTTGGGTCACGGAGAGCTAGGGGCCTGGGGGGCGGGGAAGACCAGAGAAGAAGGAGGGACAGACCAGGGCTTTGGGAAAAGGGAGCCTGGAGGCAGTGGGACCGCTGCTCTGCTGTCCACATGAGGGCAGTAAGGCCAGAGTCAGGGTGGGGAGGAGGGGGTGGTGCCAGGTGGCCAAGAGGGCTGTCCTCAGGGCCCCTCTCCAGTGGACTCTGCTGAGGAGCTTGTCACCACCCTGCCCTTCTTCCTGCAGTTGTCCTCAGTACCTGCCTTGGGCCAGGTGCGATGGAGAATACAGAGAGGAATCCAACCATCCAAATGATCCCTGGGTCTCAGGGTGATGTGGAGCAGAGCATGTGCTCTGGAGCCCAGCCTGGCCCAAATCCGGCTGTACAATGGAAGCTGTGGGGCTCTTGTGGGGCTCCAGGTGGGTCTTCCCCTCTCTGGGCCCTGGTTCATCATTCATCAAATGGTGACAAGGCCACCCACTCCCAGGCTCTTGTGAGGATCAGATGTGTCTTGCACAGCAGGTGCTCAGCAAATAATGTCAGTTCCCATCTCTGAAAGTCACATCACATGATGTGAGGGGATGGACAGGCTCCTGGCCAGGACCCCAGAACCTGCTCTTGCTGTTGTGGTGACTGACTGCAGGCCATTCACCCCTTCCGTTTGTGGGTATAACAAATAGGTATTGACAAGATGGATTTGTGGGATGCTGGGGACACAACTTACTTCCAAAGTGATCCCAGATTGTGGGGGTGACTGCACTGATGGAGGCAGCACAGGGACCTGTGGGGCCACTGAGGAGGCCCCCGACACAGCCGGCAGACAGGACAGACATCCTGTAGAATGAGTAGGAGTCATCCAGGCCAAGAGGAGCAACAATGCCTAAGACAGAGGGGACGGCACGGGAGCGCAAGGGTGCAGGGTTCAAGGACTGAGGAGTGTGAGGTGGCTGGGTGCAGGGAGTGTGTGGAGGGTGGAGGTAAGCGTGAGCTTGGATGGGCTGGGCCCCAGTCACACAGCCCCTTGAGGGACATGCAAGGAGACCTGACATAATCCTGCAGGCAGAGGGGAGCCATGGAGGGTTTTCCAGGTTGAGTTTCCCAGCAGCCTGGCGGGATGGGGCTTTGAATAGAAAGAAAGTTGATATAAAGCAAATGAACAGATGGTCGGTTTCTTGTACATCTGTGAATTGAGCTTCACACCCACTTTAAAATAATTTTAGATATAATGCATGTTTATGGTTTAAAAAAACACAATTAAACAGTATAGGAGTGTAGGAGTGGAAAACCATTTATCTACTTCATTTTTTTCCCAAGCAGCATAGGATTCTGTTGAATGGATGCTCTACAATTTATTTAACTAGTGCCCAAGTGATGGGCATCTGTGTTATTTTCAGTTTTAGTTACTGGCCGCTGTGATAATTCTGACGGCTTGCTGGGTTGCAGGAGGAACATGGGCTCCAGAGGCAGCATCCTTTAGACCTCATCTCAGCTTTGCCCCCTCACTGCTGTGGCCTCTCTGGGTCTTGGTTTCCCCATCTGCAGAATGGGGATTGCAGTAGTCACCAGGGTTAGTGAGAGCACAATCTGTAAAGGGCCTGGCACCGTGCTGGGCACAGAGTGTGTGGTTCCTTCTTTTCTCTGGCTATCAGTCCTCGGGGATTGAGACAGAAGACTAGGCTGACAGACAAGGTCACCTTAGCATTTTCTATACCTATAGGGATATGTACCTTTTGCCCCTCTGGAGGTGACTGTAAATAACAGGTGGCAGGAGATGGGAAGAAAAATGATAACAGGAGCCAATGTTTATGGAAGAGTCCCTGTGTGCCAATCCTGGAGCAAGGAGCTTTAATCCCTATAACAAGCCTGCTTGTGCACAGAGAAAGAAATTCACAGAAGAGGAAGATGGAGACCCTGGCCGCCAGTCTGAATTTGCCTCCCATTTCTCTTCATGTACTCTGTATTTCTCTGCATAGCCTTTATTATTGGCTGTAATTACGTATTTGCGTGATTATCAGTGTATTTATTGTCTGACTCCCCCTAACGTCATTGAGAGTGAGAACTTCTTCTTGTTGTTTATAGTTTCCCTGGTGTCTAGAACAGAGCCTGATAAAGAGAAGGCACTCAATAAAAGTCAGGTTAGTTGACTGACTGAATGACCATCTGAATGAACTTTAGTTGATTCTGGAGCAGCCATGGGAAAGCTCAGGGTGGGGAGATGGAGAATTTATTTACTTATTTATTTTTAATTTATTTTTTTATTGAATCAAAATTGATTATACATATTTTTTGGGTTCAGCATCGAGATATGTTGATCAAATCAATATTACCAGCATATATATATTGTTACAAATCGTAATTATTCTTTATGCCCCTTGTCCAATCTCTCCCCATCCCCCTCTCCCTCCCCCTTCTCCCTTCTAATTACCCTAGATTTCTTCTCTCCTTCTGAAAGAATAATGGTTACTCTGTTGATTTGTTGCCTAGATTATCTGTCCAATGCTGAGAGGTGCAATCAGGTCCCCCAATATAATCATAGAGCAGATGCTTCTTTCACTCTGAAATGGGCTTTGTGGAGAGAGACATTCTCTTCTTTTCTTTATCTCTGCTGGTCACTCTCCTTGTGTCAATGCACTCCAGTGGCTGGTGGACAATCTGCGTTGGTGGCTGTGGCATCTGAGGTGGTTATTGTGGTGGCTTGCAGCTGAGGTGGTTATTGTGGTGGCTGTGGTGGGCCACCCACATGGAGGCGATGTTTTTGGCATGCTCCTTGGTGCTGGCTGTGTTCCTGGCTGTAGGGTGTGTCTGGCCTCAGGTCCCCAAGTGGGCCCTGAGGTGCTGGCGCAGTATGCCTGGTTGTGGGAGGGGTGTCCAGTCCCCGGATCCACGCCTCGGGTCACTGGGTGGGCCCTGAGGCACTGGCCCGGTGTGCCTGGTTGTAGGAGGGGGGTCCGCTCACCTTCTCCATGCTTCAGGTCACTGAGCGGGGCCCAAGGTGCTGGTGTGATGTGCCTGTTGTGGGAAGGGGGTCCAGTCCCCAGATCCATGCCTCAGGTCCCCAGGTGGACCCTGAGGTGTTGGCATGGTGTGCCTGGTTGTGGGAGTGGGGTCCGGTCCCTGGCTCCAAGCCTCCAGTTCCCAGGCAGGCCCCAAGGCACTGAGGGTATGCCTGGGCCAGAACTAATTTTTTGTCTTTTGCTTACTTCTTTTTTTTTCTTTTTTCCTTTTTGTCTTTTTTCGTGTCCAGCAACGGATCGCAACCCTCAGTGTTGCTCCCACACCTCGCTCAGCCAGTGAGCGGGAACTGGTCTGTATGTGGGATCCAAACCCTAGGCGGGAGCGCCACCGTGCTCCCAAGTGGTGCACTGTAGCAGTGCGCCACCGGGCCGGCCCTTTTACTTACTTCTAAAACAGGAAACTTCCTGTGGGAATCAGTACTTGAGCTGTGTGGTTGAGATAACTTGCTGCTTTGCTGCTGTTACCCTAGGGAAGGCTTTTTGTGCGGCTCAGGGTTTAATGATTGACCTTATAGGTACTTCCGGCTCTCCAGAGACCCGGTGGATCTGGGTTGTGTAGCAACTCTAATCTGGGCCTTAATTTTTTCATCAAACTGCACCCCATGCAATTCTGCATTTCCGACCAGTCTCCTCTGAGTGGTCCTGTGCTGATTGGGGGGCGGATCAGCTGTCCTTGCTGTGTCCCAGTGTTCTCCTGGTGGGCCTGTCTCCCCCACCACCCGTGCTCCAAACACTTCCCATGGTATGGGCCCTGTGCCAGTCCCTTGCAATGACTCACCAGCCTCTGAGTGGCTCCCTTTTTTCAGTTGTTCTCGCTCCTCGCTCCTGCTTGGGTCCACAGGAACCCTATTAGTGGTCTTGCTGTCCTGGGGACCGCTAAGGCCCTCTTCTCCCCTGCCGCCTCCAAGTAACTCCATCTAAAGGGCACAGCTGCAGCTTCTTTTGGCTCCTGCTCTGTGCACTCAGCAGCTCCAGCATTAAAGTGGCCGTGGCCCAAAACACTCAGAGCAGTTTTTTCTTTCTCTCATTATGGTTTCTCCCACCTTCATGAACTCCGTAGGTCTTTCCTCCTCTTCCCCTGAGCTCCAGTGGCCCCAGCTTGGCTGATGTTACATTTTTATAGTTGTAAATTGGTTGATTTGTGGGAGAGAGTGATGCTGGGAACCGTCTATTCTGCCATCTTGACCAGAACTCAGGATGGAGAGTTTAAAGTGGAGTAGGAGGGGCAGGAGCCTTGAGCTGGGGTTGAGAGGCCTGAGTTCTGTTGCTGAGGTGTGCAGGGTTAGAGGAAAATTCCGAGGAATGACTGAAGCTGAGACCCACAAAATAGGTGACAGCCAGGAGGGGCAAAGGGCATGGGGAGAGTGGTGGGTCAGGGACCAGCACGGCTGTCATGGAGCTGAGGAGATGGCCTGTGGTGAGGGGTGAAGCAGCAGATGTGCAAAGGGCCAGACAGTGTAGTTCAGAGGGTATGGGGAGACATGGAAGCATGTCTGGTTGGGCTCTCGCTGTGTTTAAAAGAAGAACCTCAACAAAGATTGTGAGCCTGGTTATGGAGCACATTCCACACCTTTCTCAGTTCCCCCTGCTCCTCCTCAATGGCCACCTGCTCCTTCATTGTTTAGGTGACCTCCCTGGCTCAGGAAGACATTTGCATTTGCAAACCCTGATGCAGAGCCAATAAGCTGTGATGGGCTGTTGGGAGTGATGGAGAGATGTCACAAGGCACTAGGGAGACCTGAGCCCCACCCACCCTCCTCTGAAAAGCCTCAGGGGCTGCAGGCTTGACATGCCTCAGACTCTCTCTGTTTGGTTCCCCAAGACATCCCAGGCTAGTGATGTCCTAGCATATGAGGGTGGAAGGACCCTTGGGAGAAGGCAGTACTGTAGAGGGTTAACATCTTGTGATATGTTCTGCTAAAAGGACAGCCATGACCTCTGGCCACAGCCAGAAGAGACACATGGCGCCAGTACCCGTGTGGACGTGCTGCACACAGTATATCTCAGGACGATAACACCAGCTGATAGAAACTGCTGCATCCTTGAACTCAAGGGAGTATGCAGTATAGTCTATTCAAATAAAATTTCAGGAGGTTCTGCCCTGGGGGCTCCCCCTCCTTTATCCCTGCTCACATCAGCTTGTTACATGGCCAAGATCTTTTTTTTTTTTTTTTTTTTAAAGATGACCGGTAAGGGGATCTCAACCCTTGGCTTGGTGTTGTCAGCACCACGCTCAGCCAGTGAGCAAATCGGCCATCCCTATATAGGATCCGAACCCGCGGCCTTGGTGTTATCAGCACCGCACTCTACCAAGTGAGCCACGGCCGTACATGGCCAAGATCTTGATACTACAATAAAAGACAAGACAAGCCTGAGCTCGGGGCTGCACTGACTTTCTGCTTTCTTACGGGAGTTAGCTTGGTGTAGTCCCTCTGGACCTCTCATTGCTTTCAAGTATTTGGGCTTTGAGTAATACTTGCGTGTGTCACTGACAGGATAGTGACACAGTACCATACTGTAGTCAGATCCTGAGTTTGGAGTCAGGCAGGCCTGTGTTCCCACCATGGCTATTCCACTTACCTCACCTCTCTGAGCCCCAGATCCCCTGTCTGTGAAAGGGATAAGAGACCCCACCTCACATGAGTCATTGAAGGGATTTCATGACACAGTGCACATAAAGCACTCAGTGCAGGGTTTGGGATAAATCTTACTTAACTTTATGCACCATTCTGGACAACCCAGTCATTTATTCAACGTGCCAGGGTGTGAGGGTTTAGCTAACTCTACAGTCTAGAGGGAACACAGTCCAAACGACCACCCTCATTTCTGACACCAATTGCAAGTTCAGGGCTTTCCAAAACCACCCTTGAGCTGGATTATTCATTAGAAGAATTCACAGAACTCACCAAAAGCTATTATACTTATGGTTACAGTTTATTGCAACTGTAATTTTATTTATCGTCAAAGGCAAAGCTTCCATCGTCCTCTCCCCACGAGGTCAGGATGGGTGACTCCCCAGCATCCATGTATGACAATAAAGATGGAGTGCTGTCTGAGCCTTGGTGTTCAGAGTTTTTATAGGGCCTCCATTACATAGGCATAATTGATTGATTGCCCATGTGGTTGATCTCAGTCTCCAGGTCAACTGATATCATGTGACCCAAAGCTCCCACCCTAAATTACATGGTTGGTCTTCTCATCCTACATCACATGGTTGCCATCTGGCTAGCCCAATAACCCCAGGTAACAAATCTTACCTGCAAGAACCCAATGGCAAAGGCCAGACCAATTTTTGGCAAATTTAAATTCTTTCCTACACACGAAATCAGCCTGGAAAAGGGACTTGACTTCTGCCCCTTGGAAGATCCCAGAGGAGCCTGCTGCTTCCACCCTCACTTACAGCCTGAGCAGTCTGGGGCTGGCAGTTGAGGATATAAGATAAACAGAGTTCACACTTCCTGAGGACTTGTGCCAGGCACTGGCTCAAGCTTTGTTGTGCATTATCTCACCTCTCCCACCCGCTCCACAAGGCAGAAATATTCATGGCCCTATTTTACGTATGAGAAAACCAAGGCAGGGAGAGATTTCACCCAAGGCACACAGCTAGTAAGGGGCTGAACCCAGGATTTGGACACAAGTCTGGGTGACATCTAAGTCCACACTCTCTGCTAATACTACCTCCTATATTCTAAAAGCATGGATTTGGATTCAAACATATTGGGTTCAAATTCTGGGCTCAGCTGCTTCTGGGCTGTGTGACATTGGACAAGCCAGTGACCCTCTCTGAGCCTCAGTTTCCTCATTGATAACAGTCAAGATGCCCTCTTAGGGCCCCTCCCTCTTTCTTGGCCTCTTGACTGTGTCAAGATTGCTCACCTGACACCCCCAGAGACCAGGAATTGCTTGGGGGGAGGAATTGTAACCTACATATTCATCTACTTCTGACTCCCCAGGGCCTGGCAGAGAGCAGGCTCTGTAAATGTTCGCTGTCATTGAAAATTGAGCATGCTTCAGAATGACCAGGATATGGGTCCTGCTCAGCAGCCGGAGGGCAGTGGAGGCTCTGTGCTGCCAGTGTCTTCAGGGCTGAGTGCTCAGAGGGGAAGGATCCCCCAGTTAAAACTTCCCTGGGGGCCGGCCCGGTGGCGCACTGGATAGTGCGCCGCTTGGGAAGCGCGGCGGCACTCCCGTCCGAGGGTTCGGATCCCACATACAGACCGGTTCCCGCTCACTGGCTGAGTGAGGCGCGGGAGCAGCGCCGAGGCTTGCGATCCTGTTGCCGGACACGGAAAAAAGACAAAACGGAAAAAAAAAAAAAAAAAAAAAAAAAAAAAAAAAAAAAAAAACTTCCCTGGGACCCTGGTCACACCTCAAGTGGAAAACACAGACAGGACCTTCCCCCAGGGACCTGGGGTTTAGGCCAGTGCAACTAACTGGCAGTGTGGCCTTGGGCAAGGGACTCTTCTGGTCTAGCTTGACTGATAGTTAAAGTCTGTTTCCTACCTCGGCTGAATGGCCTTTAGGAACTCTGGTCCAGGTGCTCCCAGAGGAAGTGTCTGTGACAGTCTTTTTGATACTGCCTCCTCTCTGGTCTCCATGGCCTGTTACCACCCCAACTGCCCTTCCATCACACACATGTGCACACACACGTGAACAAACACACAGTAGCACACGTGCATGCACACAGTGATGCCTTCTATGGGCTGCACTCAACATCCATGCACCCTGCTTCTCTGCACCTTCCTGTGCTGCAGGGTCCAAGTTAGAGCTAGGGTTCTTAGGTTTGGCAAATCGGAGACATTTACACAGTCTTTGGAAGGCAGAAGCAAGGCAATTTCTGCTGACAAGCATTGCCTGGAGTGGTTTGTTTTTCTGCCCCTGTTTCTGGAGTCTGGGCATGAGGTTCACAGGGGGAAGGGGAGGTGAGAAGTAGGGCCAGGTGGGGTGAGTGCTGGTGCAGATCACAGCAGATGTGGTGTGGTTCTGCAGTGGCTACAGCTGGGCCTCCTGGCTCCTGGCTCCTGGTGGCTTCAGCAGGGATGGTGAGGGTCTGGAGCCAGGGGCAGCTCCCGTAGTAGACTGCTTCTATGGTGTGATTTTTGGGAGTGGCACCTCAAAGCTCAACTTTGAGTTTGTAATTTCAGGTCTCCTGATTTTTTGTTAACATGTAACACTTTTTAATAAATTCCTTCCTGTTTCACTAGCTACAGCTCTTTCTGTTCTCCACACCGAAATCCTTTGGGTCTTAGCTCACATGTCCTGACCCCAGGCTAGACTGAGTTTCCTTTTATGTGTTTCCCACTCTCCAGTTACACCTGTAATTATCTGACCAATGTTCATTCTCTGCCTGGACTATGTTCACATTCATTGAACAAACACTCACTGGGCACTTACCCCTTGTAGGCTCTGTTCTTGCTGCTGGAGATGACAGTCACTCACATGATGGCACAAAGTAGGGCTCAGTAAACACTAAGGAAACACACACTGAACGGGTCAGCAAATGAATAAATAAGGTACTTTAAGGTAGTGAAAAGGGTAATGAATATAGAACAGAGTAAAGGAAAGAAGAGTTGGGAAGGTTTCTGCCAGAGCAAATGTGGTTAGGAAAAGCCACTGGTGAGGGGCTGACATTTGAGCCGAGACCTGGAGGAGAAAGAGCCAGGCACAGGGAGCTTGAGAAGAGAATTCCAGGCAAGTGCAGAGAGCCTGAGGCCGGAAGGAGCTCAGAGCGTTTGAGGGACAGCAGAGGGACAGCGTGGCTGGAACAGAGTGAGTCGGGGAGGGACGGCCATAGGCTGGGTCAGAGTGTGTAGGGCCTTGGAGGCCACACTAAGGAGTCAAATTTTACTCAAGTGTGATGGGACGCCTTTCAGCAGGGGTGTGATGTGACCAATTTATGTTCTGAGACCACTGATGTCAGAGGGTGGGGGAAGGTCAGAGTGGGAGCAGAATGACCATTTAGGAGGTGACCGTAGTAGTCCTGGGAAGGAGATGACCAACTAGTGGCGGCAGTGGAGACGGTGCAAGCTGGAAATGTTCTGGAGGTGAAACCAGTGGATCCCCTGCTAAGGGGTAGGACATGGGGGTGTGAGTGAAAGGATGACTCCTGGCTCTTAGCCGTAGCAACGGGGTGAACGATGATGTCACTGATCACAATGAGGAAGACCGGAGGACGTTTCAGAGAAGAGGGGTGACCGAGCTCTCTCTGTTACAACATCCAAGTGGAGCTGTTGAGAGGCTGTATAGCACAGGGGTTAAGAGCAAGGGCTCTGAAGCCAGACTGCTTGGGTTGGATTTCTGGCTGTATAATAACCCTTTGGGCAAGATACTTTTTTTTATGCCTTTGTTTTATCATCTGTAAAATGGGGATAATAATGGAACCTATTTCATAGGATCAATGTGGATGAAATGAGTTAATCTACGTACAGTGCTACAACAGTGCCTGGTACAAGCACATATTATATGTGTTACTATTATACCAAGCAAGCCGTTGGATATACGAGTCTAGAGCTTAGGGGAGAGGACAGGGCTGGAGCCATTGACTTATAAAAGATACATGTACAATGACCAGATTGGGTGAATTCTTGGAATTCACCTGGAAGAGAATGTAGGAAGGCATATAGTCAAGTTATTCTGAAAGATACCTGAGGGCAAAGACCATGCTGTCGTATTCACCACTGTATCCCCAGTGCCACACACAGACCCTGCACACAGCAGATGCTCAATGAATGTGTGTTGAATGGATGAATTACCCTCAGCAGAGGGCTCCTCTCTAATGGCCGGACTGACCACATCTGGCCGTGTCTGCCTCCCGGATGGAGCCTCTGTCTCCCTTGGATGTAGCACGTAGACTGTGCAGGGGCTTTGCTCATTCACTACTGTATTCCAAGGGCTCAGCACAGGGCCTGGCGTATAGTCTAGGCCCTCAATACACACCAGTATTCGTTGAAAAATGAAGGACTATCTCTCTGTGTGCCTAGCTCATGGGTGGTCACAAAGTAGTGCCTAAATTTCACTGTTGGCACCTGGCAGCCATACCACCTCCTTCTGTGTTCTCTGTATGACAGGGGCTAGAAGCCTGTGAACTACATTTTCCAGACTCTTTTACTTGCAAGGTAATGGATATAGTATAGAGTGTCCTGAAGATATATGCTCACGTGGTATTTGGAAGGTGGAAGAGAGGTACAAGTCGTTCTTCCTCTTTTAGCAACAAATGGTAGATGGGCTTCAGCCAATGTGAGCTTGTGCTGAGGCTGCATGACTATTCCTCTGCCAGCCACCTGCCCTGGGACTGCAGGACAGCACTGACTGCTACATGGGCCATGATTTCCCTCAGTTTCTTGATCTGAGTGGTGGTGACAATGTCTTGAATCTTCAGATCTATCTGTATGATGACCCTAAAAGCTGGTGGCATCTCCTGGCTTTACTCCTGATTCCCTCTTTGCAAACACCTAATTCCCTGTGTTGAGTTCCATCCTGCCTGAAATTTCTGGAGTGGCTTTTGTTTTCTTGATGGAACTGTGGTTGTCACAGCAGCTCTCAGAATGACAGGTTCATGTGGCAGAAACAGCAGGGACTCTGGAGCCAGGCAAGCCTAGATTTTCATCTGTGCTTGTCCACTTTTTAGCTGTGTGAGTTTGGGAAAGTCACCTCAGCTTCCTTTGCCTCAGTTTCTCTACCTCCAAATGGGTATAAGATTAAGTATCAAATAATAATAATTTTATTACATTAATAATAAATAGTTTTCTGAATGTGTTGAATGTATTAAATCACTGAGTAATCACCATAATCCCATTGTCAGGTTCTGGATACTTAGAACAATTTTTTTTAATTGAGGTAAAATTCACATAACATATAATTAATCATTTTAAAGTGTACAATTCAGTGGCATTTAGTGTATTCACAATGTGATGCAACCATGATCTCTATCTACTTCCAAAACATTTTTATTACCCCAAAAGGAAACCTTTTACCCATGACGCAGTCACTCCCCATTCCACCCTCCCTTTGGCCCTTGGCAACCGCTAATCTGCTTTCCATCTCTATGGATTTACCTGTTCTGGGTATTTCATATGAATGGAATCGTACACCACGTCACCCTTTTGTGTCTGGCTTCTTTTACTTCACATAATGTTTTCAGGGTTTATCCACACTGTAGCACCAGCACTGCTTCATTCCTTTTAGGACTGAGTAATGTTTCATTGTGTGGATATCCACGTTTTGTTTATCTATTCACCTCTATTGGTGAATATTTGAGTTCTTTTCACTTTTTTACTATTATAAATAATGCTGTTATGAACATTCATGTACAAGTTTTTATTTGGACACCTGTTTTTATATCTCTTGGGTAACCACCTAGGAGTGGAATCTAAAACTGTGTGTCTGTGGGTGTGTGGATTTCCCACACCGATATGAGTCTGCATAGTGTCACTGGCTGCCCAAAACGGAGCAAGGCAGGACACTGTGACCTCGTGTATCCTGTCTCTCCTCTGGGTAGAGAGCCAGTAGGTCCTCTACGTAGATCTCTTCTCTGAATTTTTTTTTCTTTTCTTTTCTTTTTTTTTTTTTTTTGGCTGCTGGCTGGTACACGGATCCAAACCCTTGACCTTGGGGTTACAAGGCTGTGCTCTCTCTCACCAGCTGAGCAACCAGCCAGTCCTCTCTTCTGAATTGAACCACAACTTGGATTGTGCCTGGTAACAGGCCACCCTGAGCCATGACCTTGTCACAGCCTCCAAAACTGTGGAGCTTTCAGACAGTGAAGGTAGACCCATAGGGGACTGTTTTGAGTCGGGATGGCAGGGAGGAAGCAGAGGTTTCGGTAACTCTCAAATCATACGTGGAACTTCCAAAAACATCTTTTCTTACATTTGGGTCAATTCTTACATTGAATTTTCTCAGCAGTGCCCTGCCCTGCCCCTCCAACTCTCAAGAATCATTAGTTGAGAGCTCCCAGGGGAGGGGCTTAATTCTCCTGGTGTCTCTGGCCTGTCTTGAGCACACGGAATATGTCTGTCCCCAGGAAAAGAGATGCAGATACTGGCAGTTGGAAGTGGGCGGGTGCACTCTGAAATAGAGGAGACCGAGGGCTGCGGTGAAGCACAGAGAGCAGCCTCCACCTGAGGAGATTAGGAACGACAGGAAGCCCTGCTACCTGCAGGAGTCAGTGCTTATCTGAGCCCTCAGTCCTTTGTCCTATACTATCTCGCAGCTGTTCCTAAGGCCACCCTGCTGTGGAAAGATGCACTCCCCTGCTGCTGCCGCTGCCACTCTCACTGTCAGAACGGTTGGCCGCTTCCCCTTCTGCTGCTTCTGTATGACAGTCACCCACTGCTGCCACTGTGTGAAGCACTGCCAGGAGCCAAGCGGCTTGTACCTTTTTTCCACCTTCTCCTCTGGCGTGACTGCCTCCCACTGGTGGAATGCAACTGAGAGGCAACTAGCAAAGGAACCTGGAAAATGTAGTTTGTAGGCTTCCAGCACGATGGCACAGAGGAGAATATGGAAAGGCACAGGAGGACAAGTGGGGGGCTGTCAACAGACAGTAGCTGGCACAGGGAGATAGACAAGAAAGAAGTCATTAGGACTTGCGGTTTCTGTACAATGACAGAAAAGATAACATGAAAACCTTCTTACGACAAAACACCTGGATTTGCTGGGTAATATGTAACCAACTTCTTTTTAGATGCACAGCTGAGTTCATAAGAAAGAGAAATACTTGGGGACATAAATAAAGAGGAACAGTAACTAGCGGAGCTGACTCTGGGGCTGTCCTGAGGGTAACCAATTAGGTTGGCTTTTAGTAGCCATCTGGGGACAAGATATGAGACGTCCAGCAAGAGGAAGATACGCGTTTGGATCTAATCCCCCACAGAAGTCCAAAACTCTTGTAGAGCTACGTTTTCAGTAAAAGGGTGGACTAGGGAAAAAAATCTACCCCCCATCCCCCACCCTACCCCCGCCCACTAGCGTAGAAAGATAACAGGGAAGTTTGTTTATCTTGACATGTGGTCTGGATTGGAAAAGAAAAAACACTCTCCCTTGAGAATTCGCAACCACAGGCCAAGCTTTCGAAGGGTTTAGGATTTGAACTTAAATTTTCTTTGTGGTTTGAGAAACCCCAAAGCTGAGAAATTAGTCTACAAAGTGGTCTGTGGCTGGCAATGTTCCAGGGATGCCTGGCAGAAGCAAGTAAAATCTGTTGTGGAGAGTCCCACCCTCTACCCACAAATAAAGACGAGCCCACAATCCCAAGTGACAAAACACGGAGAAACGACGCACCGCACAGGTACTGAAAACGAAGGATCAAACCCACACACTCTTGGACAATAGAATTGGTGAAAATAATTGTAAATATTTGCAGTTGTGCTGAAGCAGAAGCATGACAGGCGGTGCAGTGAGAAGCTGGCTCGGCCGCTGTGCTGGGGAGACCAGCGCAGTGGAGCAGGTTAGAGGTGAGGTGGCCTGGGGCAGAGGGATGGGCTGTGTGTCAGAGTGGCATGGCCAGCAGAGCAGAGGAAGAACAGCTTGTACACTTTGTGGGTAGAGACCTGCAGCTTCATGTCCCTGTATTCATTTCTAGGGCTGCTGTAAAAAAAAAAGTACCACAAACCCGTGGTTTAAAACAACAAAAACATCTTCCCTCACGGTTTTGGAGCCTGGAATTCTGAAATCCAAGTGTCGGTTGTCTGGGCCATGTTCCCTCTAAGGGTCTAGGGAGGAGCCCTTCCTTGCCACTTCCAGCCTCTGGTGGCCTCAGGCCATCCTTGGCTTGTGGCAGCATAACTTCAATCTCTGCCTCTGTCCTGAACTTCTTTGTGTCTCAGTGTCCTTTCCTCTTCTTATAAGGACACCAGTCATTGGATTTAGGGCTCACCCTCAATCCAGGATGATTTAATCTCAAGATCTTTAAATAATTACATCTTCAAAAATCCTATTTTGGAATAAAGTCACATTCTGAGGTTCAGGTGGACACAAATTTGGGGGGGGACACCATTCAACCCCAACTTCCAACTACCACCTCCCCTGCCCAGGTTGCCCTTTGGCCTTGCAGCCTTCAAGTCTCACCCCCATCCCCATACTGCCCAGTTACAATGTAGCCTTTACAGCCATCAGTAAGTGGGGCACAGATGGAGAATGGAGGGCGGCATAGAGAGAAGCCCTCATCTTCCTCCCCTCCCATCTCTGCCTCGGGTGGCTTCAGGCAGTGGCTGTGTCTCCTTTGTGGCTGCAGCTCCCCGTGGTAGCACCACCTTGTCCCCTTGTCCCACCAGCACAGGGAGGGGGTGACCTCCTTCTATTACATCCCTCAACACCTCTGTGAGGTGGAGAGGAATATTTTTATTATTGCTTCCCGAAAGAGAAGCTCAGAGAAGTGAAATGACATGTCACGCAGTTGGTGACAGAGCTGCACTAGATTGAGGTCTGTCTAACGCCAAACCGACTGTCATTCCCGCAAACGTCCCAGCCTCCCTCAGACTCCGCACAGGGCCCTCTCAGCCACCAGGGGGCAGCAGCGGGCAGGGAATGCCTGTGCTCGCCGATGACCAGCCAAGGGCTTCTCACAAAGAGCTGTGCTTCTAGCTGTTCCATACCAGAGGCAGGTCTATCACAAAGCAAATGCAGCTTAAGCCTCGGGACCCTTCACTCTCTCAAGCTCCTTTCAAGGCCAAGGGATGGACTCAGAAATTTTGTATTAATAATTTTTGCATTTTGTCCCTTAAATCTTAAAGATGGCCCCCAATCTGTATAGCTTCAGATCACAAAACCTCTCAGGGCTCCAGAGGCTTCAGGAAGAAAGCTAGGTCACTATGGGCCTGCAGTGGAGCCAGCGGGGGCCTGAGGGCTTCCTTGTGGGTCAGGGTAGTGGTCACAGCCAGGGCCAGCCAGCCACCATCAGTGAGGGCCCCTAACATCCCTGATGAAGCTCTGCTCCCAACAGGCTGTTGGGCCTGAACAAGCCACTCTCTGGCCTGGGCCTTGGTTTCCACTTCGGAGAGAAGCCAGAATGAAGATAGAATGAGGGAGCCACCTCAGCTCCTGACGGCTTTCCAGCTCCTGGTTCTCTGTCTTTCCCAAGGCTGAATTCTTTGTCTGCTTTCTCTGAGACACTTCACTTTCCTGCCAAGAAATTCCATCTTTAGTCTGTCAGTGTGAAGTGATTTTCTTGCAACCGAAAGAACTTTGATTAAGGCAAAAAAAATACCTGGCTGGGCCGGCCCGTGGCTCACTCGGGAGAGTGCGGTGCTGATAACACCAAGGCCACGGGTTCGGATCCCATATAGGGATGGCCGGTTTGCTCACTGGCTGAGCGTGGTGCTGACAACACCAAGTCAAGGGTTAAGATCCCCTTACCGGTCATCTTTAAAAAAAAAAAAAAAAAATACCTGGCTGTATCTTTTAGCAGCTGTTTGATGCTGCAGAATTTGTCCAATTGAGCCCAGATGAGTTAGGCTGCCCAGTGCCTGGGCATTATTGCAAACTGTTGGGAGCATGTTCAAGTGGTGGCTCTTAGGAAACCAGGAGGAGAATCTGAAAAAAGTTGGAAAGGTTGGTAGAATATGCAAGTGTGGACTGCCTTATTTTATTTTGATTTGGTTTGGACCAGTTGGAGCTGGTTTTATCTGGTTTGACACAATTCACTATGGACTCAGGAGGTAGAGGAAGGTCTTTGCAGGTTTGGACCAATTTTTGCCATTTGAGCTGACATAGGCTGGCATGAGCCAGCTGCTCACCCAACACAGTGGCAAAAAATTTTTCCAGTAGGAAGAATCCTTGGGCAGGTGTGCCCCAGGTAAGAAGTGGCAGAAAGGAACTAGGCACATCGTTGATGACATTTGGTGGAACTGGGCATGGTTAGAATTGCCAAAGCAATTTTTCAGTATCTATTAAAATTAAAACACCCCCACACTGTTTGACCTGGCAACCCCACTACTGGAATCTGTATAACAGAAATAAAAACACAAGCATGGAAGGGTTTAAGAACAAAAAACGTTTGTTAGCAGCATTGTTCATGATAACAAAACTGGAAACAAAATGAATGCCCGTCCAGAGAATAGTTAATAATAGTTAATAGCTAAAAAAAAAAATAGTTAATAGTTAAATAAATTGTAACACCACTTTACCGTTGTGTGTAGTCCTTAAAAACAATGAGTCGGAGCTAGATCTGTTGATTTGGAAGGATTTTCATGCTGATTTGTGAGAATAGCAAGACAGAAATATATACACTTCAATATGACCCTATTTTATTAAACAAACAGCTAAAAGTTCTATATATACATGTATATGATTATACGAGTCTGATGATTTTTATGGAAGGATACACACCAGTTGGTTAAAGTAAATTACCTGGGGTGGTGGGGAAGGGAAGGGAGAAATGAGAAGAGCTGAGAAGAAAGGGGGAAGGGAACAGAAAAAAAAGAAAAAAAAGGCTGGTTTAGAAAAGTGTCCAGGATATAGCAGAATATATGTGGCTACAGGCCCAGTGATGGATATTAAGTATCCAGGTTTGTTAGATGCTTAGACAGATACATGTTAGACTGGTCCTAACACATTAAGGGTTTTCATTGGGGGAGGGGCTCTCAGGTGGTTTTTACTTGCTTTCTTTTAGTTTTTATTAATTTTTAATTTTAAATTTATCACAATGAGCATGTACCATTTACATAAGCAAAAAAGAAGCTGTTTTTATTATGGAAGAAAAAGATGCTATCGTTTTAAATTCAAAGACTATCTGCAAGGCTCTTATTTCTATTCTGGAGATGAGCAAGCAAGAGTTTGGAGGTCCGAGAGCACACGGCTGCAGGGGGACTCAAGTCTAGAGGTCCAACACCAAAGTCCAGGCTGTACCTACTCTTCCGCTTTCTGCCCCCCTACAAGATAAATTCTGGGGTCGGTTAAACCTGGGTTTTAATCCTGGCTCTGCCATTCACCATCTGATCTGATCTGACCCTTGTCCAGCCAAACGAGTATCACCAGGAGGCTGTCCCGCCTCAGAGTCAAGACTAGAGAAATCTTCAGCACGCTGTTTCAGCCTCAGGACAGAAAGACCTGGGTTTATTTTTCTGCCTCTGTTGTGACTTGCAGAGCTGATTTTATCTTGCTGGGTACGGGCAGATCATACAGGAGGCTAACATCTTCTCTGTTCTTTCCAGAATGTAACTTGGGATCCCCTCTGCTTCCTGATTTCTGGGCAGTTCACTGCTGTCTCTGAACACCCATTTCAGAGGCATCTGTTGACCTCCTGAGGGGAAGTGAGTTACAGGGAGATGCCAGGGAAGCCAGGCTCTGTCCTCAATTTTTTATGTGTATTGGCTTATTCAGTCCTCACAACAGCTCTACTAAGTAGCATGTGTTAGGCTCTCCAGGTGACAGAGGAGGAAGGAGGCACAGAAAGGTCAAGTACTTGCCTAGATCAGCAGCAGAGCTGGCTCAAACCTTTGCAGTCTGGCTGCAAAATCCATGAACTTCACCACCACACTCCACAGCAGCTGTAAGACCATGGGCAAGTCATCCAAACTTTCAAATTCAATCTCATTCATAAAATTGGGACAATAATACCTTGCCCCCCATTGTAAATATGCACATCCTTGACTCGGAGGACAGACTTGGGTCAGCTCCACCTGGTCTCTTTCATCTTTTCCCACCTCATCCTGCATCTGAGTCAGAGTATCCTGAAGTATGAAGAAACACATTCCAGAAAGACCAGGACACAAGTCCTGCTTGGGGTGGGGCAGGAAGGGCCGGCTCTGCCCGGATGGGGCGTCCTCAGGCGGGAGTGACTGTGGGATGACTCTTCAGCCTCCTGAGGGGTCACCCAGGGAAGTGAGTCATAGCACAAGGAAACTCACAAGCCCTACCCTGATGGGGTCTCTGTTCTTCTGTCTGTCAAAGAAGGCCTCAGCTGTGACTCTGGACTGTGACACCCATTGTCTTTGTGACCTTGGATGAGTTACATAACCACATGAGAAGGAAGAGGACAGGTCAATGGGAAATAGAGGCACTTGGTCTAGAGCAGAGCTAACTTGGGTGGTGGGATCCCTGTCTGCAGATTGCTGAAGGGCTGCCATGGGGAAGGGGATTCTTTTTTTCTCCTGCAGTGCATTCATTTTTCATTTTAATATTTTTTGTCTTTTCAACATTTTAAATAAAAAATCAAACAGATATACAGTTAATAATAAAATAGTAGTGAAAGAATAAAAATCAGCAGACAACTGTTCTACATTCCTCATCCTCTGGGCTAAAGGTTCTCAAACTTGTCCACACACTGGGAAACTTTTTAGAAATACAATCCCCACAGGTACTGATGTAATCAGGTTGGAGTGGGGCCTGGGCATCAGGATTTTTACGAGCTCCCCCATTCTAAAGTGCAGCCAAGATTGAGAACCACTGCCCAATTCTTCTCCCCTGAAAAGTTGTTTATTTTCCTTTATATTTATGAAGTATACTTTTGTGCTATTCTTTCCTGATTCATCATCTTATGTATTACTAATTGACTTCTTGTTATGATAGTTGAGTGTACTAGTTATGAGAATTTCAGCTGTTAGTAGCATAAACCCACCAACAGTGACTTAAACAATAAAGACATTTAATTATCACACACCCAACCAGTGTTGGCTAGAGGGTGTCACTGACGATTCGATTTGGGGTCTTCCCATCCTGCCATTTGCTCATCCTCAGTGTGTGGTCTTGTCCTCTCATAGTTGCAATGACTGAATGACATAGTTGCAATTATCTGAATGACTATGCCCACCTGTCACTCAAGGTCTAATTCAAATTTTCCCTCCTCTCCAGACCTACTCCCACTGGCCCAGGAGACTCAGCCCCTCTCTCCTGCAGCACTTTGTTGAAAGTGTAAGTGTTTTATCTACCCCATTGTGTGCTGAATCTTTTTGGCTCTCCTGTTAACTTTCTAGAGGCCAAGGGCTTCTGGAAGATAGGAAAGGAGCTGTTAACTGTTCAGTGTCCTGTGACTAGAAGATGATAGATCTTTAATATTTGATAAATTAAGCAAATGGCAGTTTTCGCCTATGACCTTTTGCTGACAGCTCATTTAAGTTTTATAGATAAAATCAGAAGGGCTAGATTCAATGAATGGCTCTTAGCCCATGAGTTATCATTTATATATGTATTTTTCTGGAGTGAGGATCCACACATTTTGTCAGATTAGCAAAGGGGCTCTGACCTCCTGGTTTTCATCATCTTTGAAGATCTTTCTAGCACTCACATCATCATCATCAGCAGCAGCAGCAGCTATAGTTTACTTAAATGTTTACTGTATTTTCTTCTTCTGAGAGAGGTGTGTTAAAATCTCCCACTAAAATTGTAGATTTGTCTACTATTCCTTGTAATTCCAATAATTTTTGCTATGCTTTGAATTTATGTTTTAAGATGCATACAGATTTAGAGCTGATAGATCTTCCTGGCAAATTGCAATGTCCCTCTTTATCTCTAGTAATATTTACTGCTATAAAGTGTACTTTGATAGTTCAGCTACCTCAGTTTTCTTCTGGTTAGTGTTTAGTATACATATTCTCATATTTTTATTTTCAATCTTTGTCTAGTTATATTTTAGATGTATTTCTAATAAAAAGCATATAGTTTGGTTTGTTTTTACTTTTTAATCCAGTCTGACAATCTTTGTCTTTTAATTGGAGCTTTAGTCCATTTACATTTAATGTAATGACTTGTACATTGTACTTAAACTTACCGTCTTTTTTTTTAAGATGACCAGTAAGGGGATCTTGACCCTCGACTTGGTGTTGTCAGCACCATGCTCTCCCAAGTGAGGTAACCAGCTAAACCTACCATATTACCTAGTGTTCTAAATTTGTCTTGCCTAGGGCTGGCCTGTGGCTCACTTGGGATAGTGTGGCACTGATAACACCAAGGCCATGGGTTCAGATCCCTATATAGGGATGGCCGGTTAGCTCACTGGGTGAGTGTGGTGCTTACAACACCAAGTCAAGGGTTAAGATCCCCTTACCAGTCATCTTTTAAAAAATAATAAATAAATAAATAAATAAATAAACAAATAAATAAATGTATGTGTTTTGCCTGCCTTGTATTCCTTTCTCTCTCCTTTTTTGCCTTCCTTTGGATTGATTATGTTTTATTATTTCAATTCTCCCCTCCCTCCATTAACTTGGAAGTTTTATAGCCTTTTATTATTTTGTTAGGGCTTACTCTGGAGATTATATTATATCCTTGGTGCATCAAAGTCTAATATAAAATGGTTATTTTATCTTCTTTCTTAGAATACAAGATCTTAGAACACTTTTAACTGCTTAAACTATCCTTTCCCCTAAATTAATATTCATCCAGATTTATGCACACATTTACCACTTTTATTTCTCTTCATTCCGTTTTGTACCCTTGACTTTCTATCAGGGACTGTTTTTCTTCTGCCTGAAATATACCCTTATTTCCTTTACTGTGGGGTCTGCTGGTGATAAACTATCACAGCTTTTGTTTTTTTGAAATGTCTGTATTTAACCTTTATCTTATTTATTGATTTTAAACTCTTTATTATGAAGATTTCCAAACATACACAAAAGTAGAGTTTATACTGAACCTTTATGAACCCATCTTTTTTTTTGGGGGGGGGGGGCTGGCCAGGACAGGGATCTGAACCCTTGACCTTGGTGTAATAACACCAAACTCTAACTAACTGAGCTAACCAGCCAGCACCCATCATTCATTTTTTTTTTTTTCCTTTTCTTGTCTTTTTTACTGACCGGTATCGGGATCGCAACCCTCGGTGTTGC
>NW_007728300.1:295532-316670 GCF_000696425.1 Galeopterus variegatus | reverse complement strand
TCTCAGGATCGCGCTGTTTCCTGACGCGGGCGCTCCAGACCCGTCGCCATTTTGAATCCTCGAATTTAATCCTTTTATACTAAGAGTTATTATTGAGATGTGTTGATTTACTCTGGGCATTTTATTGATTTTTATTTGGATGTTTTAAGTATCTTCAGTTTCTTTCTGTTTTACTTTTTCTCTTCTGTATTTGTTGGTTTCTTGAAGTGTTTAGATAAATTCCATTTGTCTTTATCATTTGCATTTTTGTTTTACTGTTGGATTTTGTTCTTTCTTGTGTATTCATGGTCATGATGGTGGTTTTCAGGTATCAGGTGCAGTATTCCCTCGAGGATATTTTATAGGGCTGGTTGTGTGGTGGTGAACTCCCTCAGTTGTTGTTTCTCTGGGAAATATGCTATTTGTTTCTCATTTCTGAAGGATAGCCTTGCTGGGTATAGTATTCTTGGCTAGCAATTTTTATCTTTTAGTATTTTGACTATTATCATCCCATTCTTTTCTGGCCTTTAGGGTTTCTGATGAAAACTCTGTTGTTAGTTGGATAGGGGCTCCCTTATAGGTGACTTGATGCTTTTCTCTTGCTTATTTTAGGATTCTTTGTCTTTGAACTTTGCCAATTTGACATAACATGTCTGGCAGATGACCCTTCTGGTTTGAATCTGTTTAGGGATTTTTGGTCCTCTTGGATATGAAGGTCCATATCTCTCCCTACAGTGGAAGTTTTCTGCTATCATTTTGCCAAATATGTTTTCAATGCCTTTTCCTTTTTCTTCCTTTCTGGAACACCCTTGATTCAGATATTTGTTCACTTAAAGTTGTCTGCTATCTCTCTAAGCTTTTCTTTATTTTTTAAAATTCTTTTTGCTTTTTTTTTTGTCTCCCTGGGTTATTTCAAAAAGTCCATCTTCAAGATCAGAACTTCTCTCTTCTGCTTGCTCTAGCCTGCTGTTTAAGGTCCTCATGTTTTTTATTTTGTTGAATGAATCCATCAGCTCCACAAGGTCTGCTACATTCTTTTCAGGGCATTAATTTCTTTGTACATTTCCTCTTTCTGGTCCTGGATACTTTTTCTCATTTTATTGTGTTATCTACCTGAGTCTTCTTGTGTCTCATTGAGTTTCCTTAGGGTTATTGCTCAAAATTCCTTTTCAGTCATTTCAAGGACTTCCTGTTCTATAGGATCTGTTATTTGAGAATTATTGTATACCTTTGATCATGTCATATTTTCTTATTTTTTCTTATTCCTAGTATCTCTATGTTAGTGTTTAGTCATCTGGTAGAGCATTTGCTTTTTCTAGTACTCTGGGGTGGGGTTTGTGGAGAGAGAGTTCCTCTTGTAGATGTGTTTTATGATGATAGTTGAATGGGGTGTTTTAGGATTGGTTCCAGATAAATGCAGTAGTGTAGTCTTTGTGTGGGTGCTTTGGCCAAATTCAGTGTTGGAGTTGCATGAGAGTGCCTCTGTGACCTAGTGCCTGGGGCACTTAGTATTTTCTTGCTGAGTTTTGTGATGCTATGTTGGTTCATCAGGATGTGGGCAGCTCTCAGATTTGGGGGGGTAGTGCCTTGGAGCCTTGTCACTCTTAGGTTATGGTGGGTGTTCTTGGGTGGGACTATTGGCACCCAGCTAACTCTCCCTGACTCTGATGGTACACTGGGGTATACTAGCACTCCTTGACTTGAATGGGTGACTATAGGTGGGTTTTCTCTTCTTTTCTTTCCACTTTCCCTGGGCTCTGCTGGTGATACTCCTCTGTCTATGCCGATGAATAGTTAGCAGTTCATCTATGAGGTGTCAGTAGCTGCTGGTGAGGCAGCAAGCTGTTCTGTTGCTGCAGTTGCTGTGGTGGTGGCTGTCATGGCCCACTCATTTCATACCGATGTTTGCAGCAGTGGTAGGGAGTGTTGCTGACAGGGCAGCTGCCTGTTGCTCCAGTGGGCCTTGGCAGCATGGGTTGGGCTCTCAGAGGTGGGGCCCACTTACCGGGGTGTTCTGCAGCTGCCTGTTACTCCAGTGGAGCCTAGGGGCCAGTTTATTCTTATTTTTAAAAACTCAGACTTGTTTATTATTTGGCCCACAACAGCGTAAGCACCATGATAGCAGGGAATCTGCCTCCTGTTCACTGCTATATCCTAAGCATCTAAAATTGTACCTGTTACATGCATAGCATTTGATAATTGGTAAGCCTATGAATGAATGAATCCTTAACACATGAAGAACTTACCAAGCAGACACAGGCCCCAATTCCTCACCCCAATGCTGCCCAAGTGGTACAGCAAGTGCGGGCTTTGATAGGGGAGCCACTCTATTCTAGGACTTTTAAAAACACAAACTGAATCAACTATTATGGAAATGTTGTAAGTAGCTTTCAAAAATAAATTCTAGTGGATGTTTATTCATTCTTTCCATTCATCAAGAACCTTTCTTATGTAGTCATTCCAAGCTTTTCCACTGAAAAACTTCATTTTACTGTGAAGCATTATTAAAATGAAAAGATGAGAGCTCAAGCATTTTAAAGCAAATAGTGAATAAATTCAAACAAAAGTTACAGAATTTCTTTTATTTTAAGCAAATGAGAGATAGTATTTATGCTATTTTTGTTTTTGATTGAATTAAAAGTTTTAAATTTAATTTATTTAACACGTCCACAGTTTCTTTCCTTTTTGGGGTGATGGGAGTGGGAGTGAAATAGCACCTTTTTTTAAAAAAAATAAAGAATACTGTAAAATATTTATTTTCTTTGTTTGTAGAGTAGGAAAAATAATCCTGTTTCTTATATTTGTAAGTAAAAAAGTTGATTTTCATTTTAGATCTTTTATCGTCTTCAAGGGGAAAAAAAGAAACTTTAATCCACTAGAGGGCGTCTAATGATCATATTATCAATCTTAATGTCAAGAAACCCAAACAAGTGCATTCAGCTAATTTTATCCAGACCAACTTTTTTCCTCATTACAAAGTAAGCCTTTCACTTTTTCATACTTCTCTGTAATCTGACTTTATTTAAAGTTCAGTTTTGAAATAGACCCAACAGATGTTGGTAGTTGAAGTGTTTGGAAGGGTTACTTACCATAGAACCTGAGAATCTTATATTTCTTTAAAGCTTTAACTACTTCCCTTCCCACCTCCCCAATTGGACTTGGAACCAGATGATCTGAGCTTGACTTTCTACACTGCACGGGTACACATTTTCACCTTATTATTTCATGTTTTTAAGCCTTAATGATGAAACTTTCAATAGTAGTGTCTTTGAAACATAGTTATTATGATTTGAGTTAATTATCATCATCTTTATTTATTTAACAAATGCTTATATTTTTAAGCAACTCCTTGGCAAAAATAACTACACCAGGTGTTTTCTGTCATAAAAGATGAATGAGATATATTCTTCTATCAGGGAATTTAATATTTGGTAGTGGAGATATAGAATGAATTTGATACCTGTAATACAAGATAGACTAAATTTTAAATTAAAATTAATTGGTTTTAGTCTTCATTCAGTTTATTTTGTGCTCCAAGGCCATGTTCATTTAAATAGCTAATACAGGGATTCACTTTACTTTCAGTGAGTGGTTCTATCTCCACTTATTAGACAGTAATCTTGGGCATGTTATATAATATTTATAGGCTTAGTTTCTTCCTGTGTAAAATAAAGATAATAATTGTACAGAATTTACAGGGTTGTTGGAAGCATTACATAAAATAATACATGTAAAAGCATTTAGCACAATTCCTGGCAAATATTTGTGTCCTCAACTGTTATTTATCATCATCATCATCATTATTGTTGTTATTTCTGCTATTAGCATGCTACTATTATGTTCTGGCACAATGCTTGGCATATTGTACATGTGTGATAAGTATTTATTGAATTTAAACTGCTTGCCAAGTTTAGAAGTACATTACACACCAGTAAATTCCTTATGTGTCAAGGCAAGCCTCCACACATCTTCAGACCACATCTCTACAACAAAGACTAAGGAGTGGCTCATATTTCTTTCCTGCAGGCTTGGGTTAACTATAAAATTTAAAAGCTGTCAGTATGTAATGCCCCATAAAACACAGATAAGCTAGTGATATGAAGTCTTTCTGCAAATAATATACTATTCTGGAATTCCTGTGGTCTTTGATGAGTCTCATTAGAAATCATGTGATTTTTAATTAGCTACAGACACACCAATTTAGGAAATGGTTTCTCCTCAATTTATAGTTACTAGCCTAACCACAGATGGTCTTAAATCGGAGCTACTCCCGGGGCATGTTTGTTTCATCTCTTCCTCCCTCCCTGCCTTCTTCCCTCCTTTTTTTTTCTTTTTTCCTTCCTTCCTTCTTCCTTTCCCTTTCCCTTTTCCTACCTTTAGAAATAATACACTCAAGACGTGAATTATTAAAGCTATACATGCAAGGCATGTATAGCTTTCAGAATAAGTAGGATAGTTTGTGATTAGGTTAGTAGTTTGGCCAAATTTACTGATCAATCAGAATGCATGCTATAATTTTGAGAAAATTGAAATAATTCACCTATATATAAGCAATTTTTTTTTTGCTATTTCTTGAAGAACCAACCATTTTCATACTATTTCATACCTTTTCTTTCCTGACTTCAAAAACCCTATTATGAAGGAAACAAGAAAGGGAAGAAGAAAGGAGAAGGAAATGAACATTAATTGTCTAAAATTAAAGGATAGAGTCTTGTACTAGACACTTTACATATTGTATGCTTTATTCTTTATAATCATCCTTTTAAACTGAAATAATTTGCTCAGAGTCACATAGCTGATAAGAGACAGTACTGAGATTTGAGTCCAAGTCTGTTTAAATCTAGTACTTGTGCTACTTCTACTATCCTGTTGGCTTTCAAACTTTGTTGTAGGGAGATCTGAGCTTTAAGGGACTGTGATTGGAAGCTAGTGAATAGCTGAGTGAAGGACAAGTTCTCCCTTATCCCTGTTTTCACTAAAGCAGATCTACTTACATGTGTTTCATTTATTGGGGCTTCACATAGGAATTTTTTAAAAAAATTCTGTTACTAGCAAAAAGTTTGAAAGTTTCTGTGCTACACTATGCTGAAACTTGTGAAAAATATACTAAAACCATCATAGAACTTAGCTTCTAAGGTTAATAATCAGGAAGGTGGAAAGCTAAGGTGGCCGACTTGAAATTTGGTTATTCTGAGCTCTAAGCAAAATGTCATAAAGTCCCAGATTTACAGGCCTGAGTTGTGACAACTAGTTCGTTAAGTTTTTTTCTTTTGTGTTGTTTTCTTTTTAATGAGGTATGATTTACTCCAGTAAGAGAACATGAACATATGCACCAAAGGATGAAAATTAAAGTTGCCCTTTTAAAGTTAATTAGCTATGACAGGATGTGCCTTTGTCAATGGGCTTGTCCATAAAGCTGGTGAAGCATGAGACACATCATGTGTCACAGTCTAGAAATAAAAAGCCCTCTTTATCTCTTGTCTTCCTCATCAAATATAGGTAACATTAGTCATAAGATTGAAACCTCTTTTATTCAGAGAGATAGTAGAGAGCTATAATGAAAGAAAAACTGGACCTAATAAAAAGACATGAGTCCAACAGGCCAAGTGAGATTGGGAATCCCAATGAATCTTTTTAAATCAGTGTATTTCATACCATAGGATGTACTCATCAGTGAGTTGTCAACATTAAAAATGAAATGGGAGAAATGGCCTCTATTTCAATTTCTTGGAATAGTGTGAAAAGGATTCGTGTTAATGTCTGGTAGAATTCAACAGTGAAGTCATCTGGTCCTGGACTTTTTTTGTTGGGTGACTGCTGATTAACTTCTTCAATCTCATTGCTTGTTATTGGTCTGTTCAGGTTTTCTGTTTCTTCTTGGTTCTGTCTTGGTAGTTTGCATGTGTCTAGAAATTTATCCATCTACTCCAGGTTTTCAAATTTGTTTGTGTATATTCGTTTATAATAGTCTCTAACAATTCTTTGTATTTCTGTGGTATTGGTTGTAATGTCTCCTTTTTCATTTCTGATTTTTGTTATTTGGGTCTTCTCTCTTCTTTTTTTTAGCTAGTCTGGCCAATGGCTTGTCTGTTTTGTTTATCTAAGGCCAGCATCATCCTGATACCAAAATCAGGCAAAGCCACAACAAAAAAAGAAAGCTATAGGCCAATATCCTTGATGAACATAGACGCAAAAATCCCCAACAAGATATTAGCAAACAAAATACAACAGCACATCAAAAAGATTACACACCATGATCAAGTGGGATTCATCCCAGGGATATAAGGATGGTTCAACATATGCAAATCAATAAATGTGATATACCACATCAACAAAAGCAAGGACAAAACCCATATGATTATCTCAATAGACGCAGAAAAAGTATTTGACAAAATTCAGCATCATGATAAAAACCTTCAACAAATTACATATAGAAGGAAAGTATCTTAACACTATAAAAGCCATATATGACAAACCCTTTGCCAGTATCATCCTGAATAGGGAATAGTTGAAACATAGTATTGGAAGTATTAGCCAGAGCAATCAGGCAAGAGAAAGGAATAAAGGGCATCCAAATTGGATAAGATGAAGTCAAATTGTCACTGTTTGCAGATGACAAGATCCTATGTATAAAAAAACCCATAACCTCTACCAAAAAACCCCTAGAACTCATAAACAAATTCAATAAAGTTGCAGGATACCAAATCAATACACAAAAATCAGTAGCATTCTTATACACCAACAATGAACAAGCAGAAAAAGAAATCAAGAAAGAAAGCCCATTTACAATAGCTACCAAAAGAATAAGATACCCAGGAATAAATTTAACCGAAGAGGTGAAAGATCTCTACCATGAGAACTACAAAATACTGCTGACAAAAGTTAAAGAGGACATCAAAAGATAAAAAAAATTCCATGTTCATGAATTGGAAGAATTAACATTGTGAAAATGTCAATACTACCCAAAGTGATGTACAGATTCAATGCAATCCCCATTAAAATACCAATGACATTCTTTACAGAAATGTAAAAATAAATCATAAAGTTCATGTGGAACAACAGAGGACCCCAAATCCTGAGAAAAAATAAATAAAACCAGAGGCATTACACTACTTGACTTCGAAGTATAGTACAAAGCTATAGTAACCAAAACACTGGCAAAAAACAGTCCCTTGGACTAATGGAACAGAATAGAGAACCCAGAAATTAATCCATGTACTTACAGCCAACTGATTTTTGACAAGCCACCAAGAACATACATTGGGGAAAAGATAGCCTCTTCGTATATGGTGCTGGGAAAACTGGATATCTGTATGGAAGAATGAAACTAGACCCATACATCTTGCCATGTATTCAAATCAACTTAAAATGGATTGGGACTTAAGTATAAGACCTGAAACTATGAAATTCCTAAAAGAAAACATAGGGGGAAACACTTCAGGATGTAGGATGGGGCAAAGACTTTATGAATAAGACCCCCAAAGCACAAATAACAAAGGAAAAAAAATGAACAAATGGGATTTAATCAAACTAAAAAGCTTCTGCAAAGCAAAGGAAATAGTCAACAGTGAAAAGACAACTTAGAAAATGGGAGAAAATAGTTGCAAACAATACATCTGACAAGGGATTAATATCCAGAATATACGAGAAACTCAAACAACAGTAAAAAAACAAATACTCCAATTAAAAAATAGGCAAAGGAGCTGAATAGACGTTTCTCAAAGAAATACATGAAAATGGCCAACAGGTACATGAAAAAATGCTCAACATCACTGATCATCAGGAAAATATAAATCAAAACCACATTGAGATATCCTCTCACCCCAGTTAGATTGGCTACAATAAAAAAGACAGAGACTAACAAATGCTGTCAAGGATGAGGAGAAAAGGGAACTCTTCTACACTGTTGGTGGGACTGCAAATTAGCACAGCCATTGTGGAAAACACTATAGAGGTTTCTCAAACAATTAGTAGAGTTATCATATGATCCAGCAATCCCATTTCTAGGTATATACCCAGATGAGTGGAAATCATCATGTTGAAGAGATATTTGCACTCTTATGTTCTTTGCAGCTCTATTTACAATAGTCAAGATAAGGAACCAACCTAAATGTCCATCTATGGATGACTGGATAAGGAAAATGTGCTATATATACACAATGGAATACTACTCAGCTATTAAAAAAAAATGAAATTCTGCCATTTGCAGCAACATGGATGAACATGGAGAAAATTATGTTAAAAAAGCCAGGCACAGAAAGAAAAATATTGTATGTCCTCACTCGTAAGTGGGAGGAAAGAAAGAAAGAAAGGGGGTTGGGGTGGGGGTGGGGCGGGGAGAGAGAGAGAGAGAAACCACAATAATATGTTGAACTTTCAGAGGGAGACAGTAGATCTATGGTCACTAAAGGTGGGAAGGAAGAGTGGGAGGAGGGTTTGGGAGAAATTGGGTAACGGACACAGAATAGTTACAAATTGTAATGATGAATGTGCTAATACTAATTTGCTCATCACATATTGTATATAAATACTGATAGTCAACTCTATACCCCATAAATATGTATAATCAATTATGACCCAGGTTTAAAATTTAAAAAAAAAGAAATAGAAAAAAATGAAATGAAACACAATAGAATTTATTTCACGAAAACCTTTTCTCAGTTGTATGTGTGTGTGAGAGAGACAGAGAGACAGAGTAGATCTCATTGATGTAGTAAGTATTTCTTACTTTGGGTTATCACCAGAAAGGTTTAAATACCATTGCTTTAACCAGTTTATACTTCAGTTCCCTTATACGTGAAATGGGGATAATAACAAGGCTCTTATTTATCTCATAGAGTTAATGTACATATCAAATAAGATTACTTATGTGAGATTTTTCAGTGAACTTCAGCAAAGTGCTTTATATGTAAATTTAAATGTTGTTGAAAGTGAGGATGAGTCGTTTGTTTTACAAAATAAAATTGTACCATCATTTTCTGTGGCTTATATTCACATAAATCTCTCTGGAAGAGTAATGTGTGAGGTCAGACTACTACATGAAATTCCCAAACAATTCAAAGTTAATTTCATATGTTCTTTTTTGCTACATCAAAATAGATAAGTATTTGGCATTATCTTTCTATTATCACCATGACATACTTAGATGAAAATAATCGAATTAACAAATCAATATTTTATTTAAAGTTTCTGGGGGAGTTCTTTCCAGGAGAATGAAATTGAGTGTTTGCCATTCAGTTATTATCACAAATCAGTGTTTGGACTTTCATCTACACTGGTATTGCAAATTACCAGGTACTTTCCAGGTAGCTGTACTTATGCAAAGATATTACTGCCAGCAGTCATGTCCTAAAGCAAATGATTTTACCTCTACTCATAGCCTGCTTTTCCCTTCCCTTCAAACAGACAAACAGGCAGAGAAACGAACAAATACTCGTCTTCTCAACCTACCTATTTCAATGGTTATGCTATTCAAACTTTTTGTCTAAAAAAATTGGAGCTTTATTTTCCTCTGTTCTAGTAACTCCCTTAATCCAATTTGTTGCCAAGTTTTATTTATTGTTTGAAATGTCTCTCTTACTATCAATTTCCTCTGATACCACTCTAGCCCCAAACTTAATCACCTCATTGCCACATGATTTGAAAATATTCTGTTTCATTCTACTCTATTTGGGCCTGTTAAATTTTCTTAAAATATTTTTGTTAGAAGAAACTTTTTACTCCTTGCACAGTACTCATAAAGGTTATAAGACCCTCACATTAATTTCAGAATTTTTCATGGCTACCAATGTCTTTTATAATATAAATCTATAATACCCTTTATTCATTCATTCATGCACTCATTCATTTATCTAAACATTTTTAATTTCTATTTTTGCTAGGAATGTTTTTTTTTCTAAAAAATTTATTTTTGATTATGTATATTTATGGGGTACAGAGTTGATTATCAGTATTTGTGTACAGTATGTGATGATCAGATCAATATTATTATTAGCATGTTCATCACTACAAATCGTAATTATTCTTGTGTCCCTTACTCATTTACTCCCTAACCCTCTTCCCCCTTCCCCTTTCTCACCTTTAGTAACTATAGGTCTCTTATTAGGTACTGTGAATATTAGTTAAGTTGAATACAACAGTCTCCAGCATTTAGACACACATACCTTAATGGTAAAGACAGACAAACAAACATATACAGATAATCACAATGTTTTATGACAAATAAATAGTATGCTATGAGGTCAAAGGAAAGGGTCCAACCACCAAATCTAATTTCTTGCTATTCTCATCTCTTAATCTTTTACTTCAGCCAAACAAGTTTCCTTTGGAAATTAATCACTCTTTTAAAACTTTATTGACAAATACACGTGATGCTTGATTTATTTTTTCAACCCAAATACCATTCAGCCTAAAGACTCAGCTTATTATTCTACCTTTATCCTAAAACCTTCCTTTACCTTTTCAATCCAAACTTATATCTTCATCTTCTTATACTTAAAATAGGTTTAAATGTTTTTAGTATCTAGTTGTGTTAGTTTTATATATGTTTTGTCTCCACAACTGAGTTACATTTTTTTTTGAGGGCTGTTTCTTTGTTCCATTAGTACCAGGCTCAGTGTTAGGAATCTAATTTGTGTTTATGTTCTCTAAGAAAACCAACCAATAAGGAGCGCTCATACTTTAAAGAAACAAAATGGAAAATTTCAAGAGCATAAGCCTTAGCTAAATAACCTCATTTCAAGTGATATATTTGCTAAACCTACTCTTGTATATTCAGTCACTTTGTGAGTTATAATGTACTTTTCTCCAAGAAAATCAAAGCATCTTAGTTTTCCCCATTTCTCCTGCCATAAAACATGCAGTAATTAAATGTATCTATTATGTAAAAAATATTAGTTAAGTGAGGAATTCGTGAGAGAATTTAGTTGCCCAGATTTCTAGTGTCTTCCACTATGAGGGTACTTCAAAAAGTTCATGGAAAGATTCATATTATCATTCAGTTCTATTTTTCCATGAGCTTTTTGAAGTAGCTTCATGTTTAGTGAGTTCTGCATGGCAGCTTTTTTGTTTTTTGTTTTAAACCATGTGTCCAGTTTAGAATGTCTAGATAAATTTCTGCTTGTAGAGGCAAGTTTTTGGACAATTCTAGCTAACTCTGACTTTACTTCTTAACACGTCTTTGTACCCTGGATTCACAATACAATACATTTACAAGCATAAAGACAACTTGCTACACGTCAGTTATAAAAAGATCTTTGTTATTTGTAAGAATTTGTCCTTTTCTTCAGAGATCTGTCTGTTGTAAGGGCAGATTCTGCAAGTCAATTAGCAAGGTTGTCTATAATGAAGGCAAACTGGAGAGATGTCTGCATTCTCTGAGAGAGGGCCTGTGCCCACACCAGCAGTCACAAAGCTTTGCCAACAGCCTAACTCCAGCAAAACTCAAGCTAATCTGAGGGAAATATTTAAATTTCTAAAAGTCCAAGATTTCTCAGTTTTCCTTTTTATCCAGTCCCACCCAGTTGCATACTGTAGAACAATATACTAATCAAGAATAATTCTTCCTAAGCTGAAGTAATGAAATTCTTAAGTTTCCACTCAAGAAATCCCAAATAAGAAAAGTTATATTTTGTACATATGCAAATTTCATAGTTCCTAAAAATTCTCTCAATTAACCATTCAGTGCCTATCAACCAAAGCAAAAGGAAAAATAGATGGAAGAATAGGATGGGATGAGGTTAATTTTGAGAACAGCTACATTTTTGGGGGAACACTTACTATGTAACAGAGATTATATTAGACACTTTAATACATTATGCATTTAATTACAAAATTGCAGGAAGTAGGTATTACCCCTGTTTTATAAATGAAGGAACTGAAATCCAGAGAGGTTAAGAAATTTGCCCAAGGTAGCAGGGCAGTCAGGTTAGACTCTCTCACTTCTAGAGTCCAGGCTTGTAAAGATAATACAATACTGCCTTTGATAAAAGATCTTTGCTCAAGCATAGATAGGAAATCTGTGACCACCATATCCTAACAAGTTCATGAATAATGATTTACCTGTGGTCCAGCAAAGATGCTACTAAGGATCCAGGCCAGGCAAATCATGGACTGTCCGAGTTTGCTGTTCCTTTTTACGTCTAGGGGCCTTGTAATGGCCAGGGAGCGGTCCAGGCTGATTACCACCATCATGAAGGCTGGGGCGTACATGGAAAAAAGCTTCAGATAGCTGAGAAATTTGCAGAGGAACTCTCCAGCATACCATTGTACTGTAATGTTCCACATTCCATCTAGTGGCATGACAATCAGCGTCTCCAACAGGTTGGCTAAAGTCAGGTGTTTTAAAAGCAACTTCATTCTTGAGAGCTTTTTCCCTTTCTCTTTCTTCTGGGTCCACTTCTGAAGTTTCAACAAGAAAGAAGCATTAAAGGTTGTGGACAGTAGAAAAAGGAAGAACGTTACCGTCACTCGAATCTTTCCAGATAAGGTCAGGGTGGGGAGGTTGCCCTGCATCAGGGGCATACTGTTGTTGACTGATGAACAGTGATTTTGATTCTGTTCAAGAGAGGCACTGTTTGCCATATTTCCCCAATGTTAGAGCGTAGAGACTTGTGTTTCTGGTACTTCTGATGATTTATTGTGATCGAACCCAAAGTCCTGTTTTATTTCTGCCTGCTTTGGACGGAAACGTCATAGATTTAGATTTATGTCAAATTTTGTCCCTGAGGTACCTTTGACTTAATATGAAAGATCAAGGTGAACTTGTTTTGAGGGTTTGTAATCCAACAGAGTGCTAAAACAGAGCACGCCAGATACATTCTGAGGGCCAAATGTAACTGTACCACCTTAGCAGATGGCCTGGCTTTCACAACATTTTTCCTAGGTGAAGGACACTTGAAGCCTAAATTTGAATTTAGAAGTCACTCGTGATATTATTCAAATAATTATAATGGAGAGATTTTCTAAAAACTATAAGTGTAGTGTTCTGTCTAATAGACAGACACAAAATGAAAATGAAGAAAACTACTAAAAAACCCCAAACCTTGATCCAATTAAAATCTGTTGTCTTAAGAAATCAACACATTTCTCAAAAGCATTTCTTTTTCTTTTTCAAACAGTGTTGAGCATTCAAACACTAGACAAATATATTAATTTAAAACTATCCTACACAAAACATCAATTAATACCTAAACCATTAATCATTAATGCCTAAACAATTGGAATCATTAATATCTAAACAATTTAGATAATCATTAATACCTAGACAATTAGAATAATTTAATCTAATACAAATTGGGTTGCATTTAGATTTATTAACCAATCTAATAGATTATTCATGCTTAAATTAGAGTAAAAATAGGCATTTTTGATTATTGCCTTGATTTTATGATTGTCTAAATATTGTATTTACTATTATTGCATGCTATTGGGTAAGGGAAATAGATATTGGAGAGAATATTGTATAAATGCTATAGCTGTATTTATATATGTTTATATATAATATCATATGAATATTTATGTTCCTCTATATGTTATCCCATCACTTCACATTGCAACCACTTGGAAACTTTCTCTGTGTTGCTGCTTTAATTTTCATGGTGAGAGCTTTATGATGTTATTTACTAATATGGTAATATAGGAACCAATTTAACAAAGGAGGTGAAAAATCTCTACAATGAGAACTAAAAACCACTACTAAAAGAAATTAAAGAAGACACAAAAAGATGGAAGGAAATTCCATGCTCTTTGATTGGAATGATTGACATTGTGAAAATGTCCATACTACCAAAGGTATCTACATATCAATGCAATCCCCACCAAAATACTATGACATTCTTCACAGAAATACAAAAAACAATCCTAACATTCATATGGAAAAAGAAAAGACCCCAAATAGCCAAAGCAATCCTGAGAAAAAAAAAATAAAGCTGGAAGCATAACACTACCTGACTTCAAATTATACTACAAAGCTATAGTAACCAAAACAGAATGGTGCTAACATAAAAATAGACACTCAGACCAGTGGAACAGAATAGAGTACTCAGAAATCAATTCACAGACTTTCAGCCAATTGATATTTGACAAAGGCAACAAAAACATACATTGAGGAAAAGACTGCCTCATCAATAAGTGGTGTTGAGAAAATTGGATATCCATACGCAGAAGAATGAAACTAGACCTGAACCTCTTATCATACACCAAAATCAACTCAAAATGGATTAAAGACTTAAGTATAATACCGGAAACTGTAAAACTACTAAGGGAAAATATATGAGAAACAGTTCAGGAACTAGACTGGGCACAGACTTTAATGAATAAGTGTCAAAAAGCACAAGCAACAAAAGAAAAAAAATATAAACAAATAGGATATCAAACTAAAAAGTTTCTGCACAGCAAATCAACAGAATGAAATGACAACCTACAGAGTGGGAGAAAATATTTGCAAACTATACATCCAACAAGGTATTAATATCCAGAACATACAAGGAACTCAAGCAATCACACAGTAAAAAAGACAATTAACTCAATTAAAAAATGGGCAAAGAGCTGAATAGACAGTTTTCTAAGGAAGATATACAAATGGCCAACAGGCACTTAAAAAAGTGTTCAACATCTCTAATCATCAGGGAAATGCAAATTAAAACCACATTGAGATATCACCTCACCCCAGTTAGACTGGCTATTATCAAAAAGATGGAGAATAACAAATGCTGGTGAGGGTGTGGAGAGAAGGGAATGATCCTACAGTGTTGGTGGGACTGTAAATTAGTACAAGCACTATGGAAAACAGTATGAAGACTTCTCAAACAACTACAGATAGATCTACCATATGACCCAGCAATCCCATTTCTAGGTATATCCCCAAAGGAATGGAAATCCTCATGTTGACAGAATACCTGCACCCCCATGTTCATCACAGCTGTATTTACAACAGCCAAGATATGGAACCAACTTAAATGTCCATCAATAGACAACTGGATAAGCAAAATGTGATATATATACACCATGCAATACTACTCTGCCATAAAAAAGAATGAAATTCTGCCATTTGCAGGGACATAGATGAGTTTGGAGAAAAATATGTTGAGTGAAATAAGCCAGACACAGAGGGAAAAATACTGAATGTCCTCACTCATAAGAGGTAGATGAGAGAGAAAGAAGGAAGGAAAGCAAGAACACAGTGGTGTGTTGGACTTGCAGAGGGAGAGAACATACCCAGGGTTGGGGATTCAGGTGGGGGAGGGGGCAGGAGGCCGAGGATTAATTGGGTGAGGGACAAGGGGGAATAATCACAATTTGTGGTAACGGGCATGCTGATAGTATTGATCTGGCCATCATATCTTGGGCACAGGTGGTGATGGTCAGTTTTGTACACCGTGAATATGCATAACCAATAAAATTTTAAAAAGTATTTACCATACTTACATTGGAATTTATTAAATCACCAGCTTGATTTGTCTTAGGTCAAGTAGTTTGCTTCTGTGGTAGCCAAAGCAGGAATAATGTTGAGGATAGAGGTGGCTCTTTTGACTTAGATGGTCTGTTCTTGTTGGCTCACTTATTTGTTTATTCCGTTGAATAAGTGTTCATTTATTTAACAATAGATACTAAATATCTTCTATATATACTCTCTTTGCCTCTGCTGGTGATAAAAAGTGAACACAACTTTATCCAGCACCTTATGGAGGTTATTTGGTACAAAAGAAGATTAGATAGTGTACTAGACATATCTTACATGCCTCCTCATCTTCCTTCGTACTGGCTGTCTCCTGGATCTTGAGCAGCTTAGAATAGTTGCTTACCTGGGCTGCCTCTTGCCTGTAACTATATGCCCAGAATTACTGGCTTCTCTCACTGTTTCTGGATTTGGATGAACTATTTTACTGCAGAGCATGGAATTTGGCTTCCCGAGTGCCTTTCTGAAAGCTCTGGAAATATTTTCTACAGATTACTTTGGTATTGAAATTTACTGTTTTGTAATAATTAGTGAGAGGAATAAAAGTCAAAAATTGTGAGAAGTATGCCTTTTAGAAAAAGTAACACATCTATTTTACCTATTTGTAAGCGCAAATACAGCATAAACATGCAGTGGACTCTAATTATTTGTCATAGATATGTTCTATCAAGTTGCCATGAATACTGAACCACTGTCTTTGGGAAAATAGAGTTAGGCTCCTGCAAGCCAAAACATATGCATTACATATGTTCATTTGCCAATGTCCTTTTAAAACAAGCCAGTCTCATCAGCATTGAAAACCTGCTTTTCCACATTACTCTTTCCTATATAAAACTTAGCATTTAAGAAATTCTTTCACAGCTTCTTGATCTGCTGAACCTGCCTTGCTTTAAAAAAATTACTTTTTAAAATTTTTGATTGACACGTAATAATTGTACATATTTATGGGATACAGTATGATGTTTAAATACATGTATATAATGTATAAATTCAAATTAGGGTAATTGGCATATCCATCATCTCAGACTTTTATCATTTCTTTGTGGTGAGGACATTCAAAATCCTCTTTTTGCTATTTTGAAATATACACTATTGTTAACTAATTACACTACTGTGCAGTGGAACACTAGAACTTATTCCTCCTAACTGTATTTTTGTACCATTAGCCAACCTCTCTCTCTTCCCCCCTCCTCCTACCCTTCCCAGCCTCTGGGAACCTTCATACTGTTTTTCATAGCAGCTGTGCTAATTTACATTCCCACCAACAGCGTATGAGTTCCCCTTTCTTCACATCCTAAGTTGAACATTTTTTCACACCATATCATAGCCTTTGGTGTGCAAGCCAGCTATCATCAGTTTCTTTGTCTTTCAGCTTCACAATAATGTTGTCCACTACATTAAAAAAAATGAGTCTTCATTTCATGAATCCATAAATTTAGTCACTGTTTTATCTTTTCCACAGCTTTATCAAGGACTATAGATTTCACTTTAGCATTTTGTGGAGCAGCTTCATGTACAGGTGGGCAAATTTCCTCCTCCTCTTTTGGGATGTACTTTTTCCAATAAGGCAAACCCAGCTTTATTGCACTTAGGAACATTCAATACCACTTCGGCACTACGCTTAGGGACCATTGTAAACAGTGAAATCACCAACAAAGAGGACAAAAATGTGAAAAGCATCACACTAAATAGACCATGAAAAGGACACTGTTTATAGTCTGAGAGCTGAAACTAGAAGGCAGAGCATGGCCTTGTTGCACCTCAGCTGAGAAACTGCACATGGGGCAGCTCAAATCTTTCCCACTCTGTGCTTGCACATGACAGTGAATGATCATGAAAGCTCCATGAATATTGATTTTGGGGTTATAAATAAATTTTAGTAATTGGACAAATTTGCAAATACAGTCATTCCCCCCTTATCCGCAGGGGATACATTCAAAGAGCCCCAGTGTATGCCTGAAACTGTGGGGAGTACCATACCTTACAGATAATATGCATGAATTTCTTTTCCCTTCTTCACAATTTCCAAAATTGTAGATTTGTTTTTACCGCAGATCTTAGCAACCTCAGCATGTGATTATTTTTTCTTTCCTAAGCTGAGAGCTTTCACCTTTTCACTTAGAGGAAGCACTTTTCAACTTTTCTTTAGCATATCTGAATTGCCAGCATCACTGTTCTTTGAAGCCATTATGAAGTAAACTAACAGTTCCTCAAACACAAGCACTGCAGTGCCTCTACAGTAGATCTGATACCCGCATTGGTTACTAAGTGACTAACGGGAGTCTACAGATTGAAGACGTTGGACAAAGGGATGATTCGTGTCTGGGGTGAGATGGGGAAGGATGGCATGAAATTTTTATTACGCTACTCAGAAGGGCACGCGGTTTAAAACTTATGAATTGTTTATTTAGAAATTTTCACTTAATATTTTTAGACCACAGTTGACTGTGGATAACTGAAACTGTGGAAAGTGAGACTGTGGATAAGCAGTGACCACGGTATAAAATTTGCAGTAATGAGAATCAACTATAAATAAGAATCAGTAGGTAAAATCAGATAAATTAAAGAAAAATTAAAATTCCCACTAGAACTTCCAAATTAAGTTAAACTTTATTACAAACATAAACTGTTCATACATTAAAAAAATAGTGTTTTAGCCCATGGTTCACAATAGATTGGAAAAATACTACCTATTCAACCTTAAGTTATTGAGATTTTAGGGGAGAGTAAAATTATTTTTATATAGAATAAGAAAGAAAGACATTTTTTCTCACTTGAGATTTGTGACCATAAAATTTGTACCTCCTACATTAGCTCGAATATTTTTTTTTTTTTTTTTTTTTTTTTATAACTCACTGGTCCTGATTACAATACTTTTTTTTTCTGGAGAACTCACAAGGCTTTGTATATACATCACATTAGTTAATCTGATCAGGGCCATATGCTTGAAACAAAACAAGATAACCACAGGATAGATTTACAAACCTGAAACGCTATCGTAAATGAGCCAGCAACCGAAAGAACGAAGGAAAAAACATTCATGGTAAAATCTGATTGCACTGAACTATATTTTGTCCCTTGTCTTCTATATTTAGGGGGAGAAATACCTGGAGCATAAATGCTTTGTTATTTCTTTTCCTTTCCTTTCCGTCTCCCTTTTTCTCCGTTCCTTTCCCTGTCTTTGTTCTTTCTTCCCTCTCTCCCTCCTTCTTCATTCCTTCCTTCCTTTCTTTGTTAATGGTGGACTAATTTATTTTGGAAGAAGTTGCAACCAAGCTGAATCTTAAAGGGAATGTAGAAAATAGGCAAAAAAGTGACTGGGGTATGGGGAGGTGGACAGGTAGGGCATTCTCAGTAGCTGGAGCAGCATGCTCAATGTTAGAAGATTAAATGTGGCAAGAAAAGGGTATGTAAGAACAGAACTGGCAAATAATGAGGCAGCCTTCAGATCTGGAGAAACTATATTCCATGTTAAGGAGTTTGGGCTTCACATATAAACAGGGCCTTGAAGAACGAAGCAATGTGAAGTAGATATGGCCAGATTTCTGCTTTAGAAAGATCACTGTTTAACATACAGAGAAGGCATTAAAGGAATTTGCAGAATAGTGGGTAATCAAAATTCAAGACAGTTAATCTATTTAGAAAACCCTTGCTATCAATGCAAAATAGAAGGTGTAAAGGTCTAAAGTATAGGGTGTGGCCATGAAAGTGAATAGCTGAAGTGAAGGGTGAATGAAGTTTGATGCATTTGAGGAGCTTGAAGAAACTTGAATCTAAGTTATTGGATGGGTCAACCACATAGATTTTGCAGGTGCTCATTGGTTCTGTCAATAATGATACTGCTAATAATATTTAACATTTAATGGGTACTTTCCATGTGTCAGGTACTTTTCTAAGCATGTTATATATATTAACACATTTAATCCTTACAACAACTCTAGAGGTCAATACTATTGTTATCTTCATTTTATGGTTAAGAAAAGTGAAGCACAGAGAGCACTAGACAACCTGATCCATATTAGAATTAGGATAACATCCCAGGCAGTTTGCCTCCAGAGCTCCTGCCCTTAACTACTATGCTGTACTATCTTTCTGGTGGAAGTTGGGGTGGAAAGTCTAAGAGCCAGGTGCCAAAATTCATGGTGAATGAAGGGCCATTTTAATTCAGCTCTTTTGGTTGCAAGAAAGGGAGACTCTCTTAGATAATGGAGGTCTCCTTCATGACACACAAGGCCTGGAAAACTAAAAGAAACTCAGGCAGCTCTAGAGATAAGCAACTCTAACTGATTGATGACCTGAGTTGGTTCTCAATTATAAATATCTTTGTTTCTCTTTGTATTAACTTCTTTATCATCTTCTTGAACCTAACTGACCAGATTTTTCTGAATTGGAAGTCCAACTTTTAAAAGTGTTTTTATATTTTGAGGTAGGCATTGTGAGGCTGCACAAAAATAGCAGTATCAAAATGTCTTGCGGGGCCGGCCTGTGGCTCACTCGGGAGAGTGCAGTGCTGATAACACCAAGGCCATGGGTTCGGATCCCATTTAGGGATGGCCGGTTTGCTCACTGGGTGAGCGTGGTGCTGACAACACCAAGTCAAGGGTCAAGATCCCCTTACCGGTCATCTTTTATAAAAAAAAAAAAAAATGTCTTGCATTTGGTGAGGAATAATGGTGTTACAAAAATAGCAGTGCTCAATATGACATTATACATTAATTAATCACTATACATTTACATTACATTTGCTTTACACTGCAGTTTTACAAAAGACATTGAAATAACTTATTTCACAGATTAACGACATATATTACAATATAAATTTTTTACTTACACAGGTCTGAAAAGGCATTCTTACACTATTTTAGTGACTAATTTATACTGAAAATATAGGACCCATCTATGTTATCTAAACAATACAATTGTACTAACACAGTAAGAATGCTCTTTTAAAATATATGTTCTAAATAGCCAGTCATGGAATTAATTTTCTTGTATTGATTAGACAGAATTATTTTAATCAAAGCAAACTACATACTGTGGGTATAATTTCTTTTAAATTGGGGCCAAAATTTTTTTTTTTTAATTTTTATTTTGTCGATATACAATGTGGTTGATTATTATGGCCCATCACCGAAACCTCCCTCCCTCCTCCCTCTCTCCCTCCCTCCTCCCTCTTTCCCCTCCCACCCAACAATGTCCTTTCCCTTTGCTTGTTGTAACAACTTCAAAGGATTGTAGTTGTTCTATCTTCTTCCCCTCCCCCCCCCAGTTATTTTTTGTGTATGAGTGAATTTATTTATTTATTTTTAGCTCCCACCAATAAGTGAGAACATGTGGTATTTCTTTTTCTCTGCCTGACTCGTTTCACTTAATATAATTCTCTCAAGGTCCATCCATGTTGATGCAAATGGCAGTATTTCATTCGTTTTTATAGCTGAGTAGTTATACCACGTTTTAATAGCTGAGTAGTTATACCACTGTGTAGATATACCACATTTTCCGTATCCACTCATCCGATGATGGACATTTGGGCTGATTCCAGCTCTTGGCTATTGTGAAGAGTGCTGCAATGAACATTGGGAAACAGGTATACCTTCGACTTGATGATTTCCATTCCTTTGGGTATATTCCCAGCAGTGAGATAGCTGGGTCATATGGTAGATCTACCTGCAATTGTTTGAGGAACCTCCATACCGTTTTCA
>NW_007728300.1:293948-294532 GCF_000696425.1 Galeopterus variegatus | reverse complement strand
CTCATTGTCTCTTTGTATGGTTTTTAGTTTAAAGTCTATTTTGTCAGATATGAGAATAGCTGCACCAGCTCGTTTTTCTTTTCTGTTTGCATGGAAGATGTTTTTCCATCCTTTCACTCTTAGTCTGTGTGAGTCTTTATGGGTGAGGTGGGTCTCTTGTAGGCAGCATATCATTGGGTCCTCCTTTCTAATCCAGTCAGCCAATCTGTGTCTTTTGATTGGGGAATTTAAGCCTTTTACATTAAGAGTTGTTATTGAAAGGTGTTGCTTTATTCCTATCATTTTATTGATTGGTTGGTTGTCTTAGGTGTCTTTTGTTCCTTTCTGCTTTGATGTTTGTTTTCTGTGTTTGTTTGTTCCTTAGGTTGTAGATAATGGTTTTGTTTGTTTGTTTTCTTTTCATGATTGTCATTTTTAATATACTAGTGGGTTTTGATATTACTTGGGTTTTTATGGTAATGGTAGTTATTTTTCAGGAACTAAACCCAGTATTCGCTTGAGAATTTCTTATAAGTGTTGTCATGTGGTGGCGAACTCCCACAGTTTTTGTTTGTCTGAGAAATATACTATTTGCCCTTCATTTC
>NW_007728300.1:271927-293760 GCF_000696425.1 Galeopterus variegatus | reverse complement strand
TTTCTTTAGAATTATCACTCGAAATTCCTTGTCATTCATTTCAAGGGCTTCCTGTTCTATAGGATCTAGAGTTTGAGATTTATTAACTTTTGGTGGTGTACTTCCTTGGTTTTTTGTATTTCTGGTATCTTTTTTTTGATGCTTATTCATTTTGGCAGGGGGTTTCACAGTGCACAGGTTTGACCCTATTGGCTAACTAAGGTGTGGCTGTGTTTGTCAATTTGGTATGGCTACCTCTGTGAGTGCCCAGTTGGCCCCTAGTTTCTTATGTGTGTGTTTGCCTCGGGTCTTGGGCCTCTCCGGGGAGCCTCCTCTCTGGTCAGCTTGGACTCTACTGGGCTGCTGGATCTCGGGACAGTACCGCAGGGTGTATGATCTGTTTTGAGCTTCCACTTCCCATGTAGAACTTCTCTCTGTTCTGTGCGCTCTGGCCCTGGGTGCTGGATCACGCAGTGGCGGCCCCACAGGGTATGTGGGGCCAAAAATTTTAAATGGTGAAGAATCTCTTAAATCAATGGGAGATATAGAGATGTTTTCCAGAGCATCTTCAAAGATGTCCATTCTGGGACAGCTGCATCTGGCACAGGCCTCAGGGTGCTTCTACTCATGGCAGAAAGTGGCGGTCAGAGTTTCTGAAGCTGGGAAGTCCAAAATCCATCTGGTGGTGGTCTTGGTGGTGATGACAGTGGCCCAGGAGTCTCACCGGAAGTCCAACTTTTAAAGGAAGAGAGTGATGGTGGTTTGGAAGTGACCCAGGGGAGCAAGGAATAGATTTTCACATCTATTTACTAGTAAGAATAAAAGAGAAGTAGGTAGGTCTTCCAAAGGAGAAATATGTGGATGAAAATGTATTTGGGAAAGAATTTTTTTTCCAGAAAGGAGAGAAGATAGAATCAGCACAGTATTAGAGAAAAGAAATATATATATTTTTTGTTTTTGAAAACATGACTTTATTTAACCAAAACTGATAATGTCTATGACAACTGTGAAGTGAATAAAAGGGGAGCATTTTTATTTAATTTTAAATGGAAGAAATTGATAAAGAAATGTAGATTATTAGTTATGAGGAAGTGTTTACATAAAGGAAACAAGGAACAAATTCTAAAAGCCGTACACATTTTTCTAAGCCATGTTAAATTATGTACACCATGTAAAATGTGTATTCAGGGCCAGCCCATGGCTCACTTGGGAGAGTGTGGTGCTGATAACACCAAGGCCAACGGTTCGGATCCTATATAGGGATGGCCGGTTAGCTCATTTAGGAGAGCGTGTTGCTGACACCACCAAGTCAAGGGTTAAGATCTCCTTACTGGTCATATTTTAAAAAAAAAAGTGCATATGCACTTTCATTTTCTGAGTGTATCTTATTCAGAGAATCATACCATAAGACGTTGTTATGATTCTTTTTTTTTGTTTAGTAATTTGTTTTTTATTTCTTTATTTTATTATTATTATTTTTTTATTGAACCGTAATTAATTATACACATTTTTGGGATTCAATGTTGATATATATTGATCAAATCAATATTACTAGTATGTATATTATTACAAATTGTACATATTCTTCATGCCCCTTGTCCAATCTCTCCCTATCCTCTTCTCCCTCCCCCCTCTCACCACTCATTACCCTAGATTTCTTGTTACAATTCTTATTTCTATATAGATGTGTCAGAAGCAAATAATAGCAAATCATGGTTGAAAATTTATGTAAGATTTTGCAGATCAGATTAAGGAAAAACATAAATCATTAATATATGAAATGAACAAAAAAGTGAAGCATAATGATCAAGATTATTTGTCAAAATTGATATATTCACTGAATGCTGAAAGTAGTAATCTTTTACTTTTGTTTTAACTATAATTAAGAATATATAACTAAATTTAGACCAATAATACGAGAATTATCATATCTATTTCAATAACTCAATTAACCAGACATTTATTGACCATTATGTACTAGCACTGTACTAGGTGCTGGTATTAAAATAGACTTCAATTATTTACAAACAAACAAACAAAAAAAAAAAGCCTTCTACTTCTGCTTATTTCTCTAGTCTACAGTGCAGATATCACATGTGAAAGGCATTTGTTATAAAGCACAATTTCATTGTTATGGGTCTGTATCTGTGTTATAGTATTATTTGTTGTATAGAATTTTTCCTTGTAGATCATGAAAGCATCCATAGAGACAAAGAAAAATCTTTTAAAGCAAAAGTCTTTAAGTAGTAAAATTTGATTAACTGGAATTTTACTAACGAGGGTTATGGTTAGTTACCTGGAAACGTTTTTGCATTGCACTCCCATGAGAAAGAGACAAAGAAAAAAGAAAAAAAAAATGATAATGGGGGTTTTATTAAACACGAGAATATGCCCTAAAATCAGTATAGTTACATTTAAATGCTTAAACCACTTGCACTTAATTTTGCAATATAATAAAAGGAAACTTCATGTTTGGAATGATGAACTTTAGGCAAGTGTAAAGCTAGGGCTAGGGCTCACAGACCCCTCGAGCCCGTTGAACGGACTGGGTCACAAACCCTCCACACGCAGGCCTATGAGATAGGTAATAGGAAAAGGTCCTGCGAGCTGTGAGTGAAGAATTAATAGGCTTTATTCAGAGCTAGGTGCAGCCGCCCTAGTGGCTTCCTGGAGCATCCTGAGAGGCACCATGTATTAGAGCTGTTAGTCCTTTATTCTTAAGTCTATAACCCAAAACACCTAGGTGCACATGTGCACTTACATTAGACAGTAAACAAGGAACACTTGGGCACACATGAATATTTACATTAGATGCTTGGGAAGATTTTGAACATCTGAGGGGCCCTGACCATTTTTCTATATTTTCCTAACAGTGAGATATTCTGAAACGATAAAGATCCAATTTAGTTTACTGTACTGGATTTATTGAATTGGAAAAATACATTCATGTATTTTAGAAAAAGTACAAGAAAACTGTTTCATTTAACATTTCAATAAATCTGAAAACTAAATCAACTAGAGTTCTCTAGAATCAGAGCTGGAGATGGGGATCCTTGTGTAAGGACTTAAAGTGCTTTAAGGTAAAACTTTTAAGAGAGTGAGGAAAGCAAGATAGGGCAGAAGAAGAATCCAGGCAAGTGTTGGTTCGGCTGAAGTCTAGCCTTAGCCTGACTCCACATGGAGCACTGGAGTGTAAATGGAACCACAGAGTTGCCCCACGGTTAGGAAAGGAGGCTGAGCTTCTTCTGTACTCCTGTATTAGTTACACATTGGCTGAGGCCCACCTGTTAGGTGCAGAGAGGTATAAATCCCCAGATATGTCTGTGTGATGGCTCCTGTAAACTGATGATATTTCTCAGAAGAGAGCTGTGAGCAGCCAACACAATAGCTGATGGAGGAGAGTTCATGTCTGATAAAGGGACCTGCATGGAACACCAGCAATTTGCATTGTAACCAGTATAATGTATTCAAAGAATATTCTAGGAAATCAATGTTTGAGGGCAACAACATCTCTGCAATAGAATTTAAACTACATTTTCATAATGAATTTAGTATAGAAGAAAGTACACTATATTGGTAATCAGGAGATCCGACTTCTGTGTTGTGACCGTGTAAAGCTACACAACTACACCAGTTGTGGGGTAGGCAAATCATAACTAAAGCCAAAATATTTTGTTACTTTAGTTATACTAAGTTTACTAAGTTTCCATTAGTATTGTCACGCTGGGGCTCAGACCCTTCAAACCCATTGTACAGACTGGGTCACCAGACCCCCTCATATGCCAGGCTGGGTCACCAAACCCCTCACACGCAGGTCCACAAGCTCTAGGTAATTGGGAAAGGTCCCAGGAGCCATTGACAGATGACACGAGCTTAGTCCTCAGCAGCAGCAGCTTACAGGTCTGGCAGTGGTGGCAGCCTCCTGGAGGGTCCTGGGGGCCCTGGCAACAACAGCTTGAAGCAACAGCCTCCAACAGCAGTATTGGCCTCCCCATGACCCCCTGGGGGCATCCCGGGGGGTGGGGGGGTTGGGAGGTGCTTGTGGATCAGAGCCACTCATCCTTTGTACTTAAGTCCATAACCCAGGACACTTGGGTGCACATGTGCAATTACATTAGGCAATAACCAAAGAACACCTGGGTGCACATGCATATTTACATCAAATGCTCGGCAAGATTCTGAACATCTGAGGGGCCCTGACCATTTTTGTATATTTTCTCAACAGACCATCAAGCTATTATAGTTATTATGGGTCTTATAGCTATTTTCCGTAAAATTCATGACATGATTTTTAAGTTCTCTTTCAGCTTCAAAGTCATTTTCTATTATTCTCTTTTATTATGCACAGTTTCCTACTCATTAAAATGGCCTACTTTCACTTGTTGGACATGTCTTATTTAATATAGTCATAAGAACTATAATTCCCAAACTTTTTTCATTCATTCTTTCATTCACTTATTTAATAAATATTTATTATGTGCTAGACAGAGTTTTAGGTATGGGATCATGGAATAAGGAAGCTTGTGAGCTCATGGAATTTACTGTTTTTAATAAGCAAATTTAAAGAAATGATATTCGAAATACATAGCAAGGTAAGAAGTTTTCCTCTTGGAAAATAATGTGAATTTACATTAAAACCCACAAACAGTGAAGAGTTAAAAGGGAATGAGATAAAGCTATCCTTTTTTTCTGGCATTTGAAAATGTATGTAGCATGTCTCTTTCTTTAGCAAGAGGATTCTTGAAAACAAAGAAAGGATAAACTCTCTACAAAAGTTTTTGTTTTTGTCTTGTATTGTTTAGTTGGTGAAAAGTCTTCTTGGTGAAAATCATCGAGGAAGCCAGTATTTTCCACTTCAACTATGAGAACTTCTGAGATGAAGTAAACAAATTATGTCAAAAAAAATTCTGAACAATCCTAAATGTATTTTCCAGTGGCATAAACAAAGGCAGCATGCTCAGCAAAGAGTTCCAAAAAGCAACAAAAGCAGCAGAGTAAAAATGAGAGAAATCAGAGATCAAAGTGAAAATGTTGTAAGGGTAGCAAATTGTAAGAAAACTGGTCTTACTAGGTATTGAATTACCTGATGAGGGAGTCTATAAGCCACAGCTGAGGACAAACAATCATAGAGACTGAAAGAGATGCCAGATTATTCAGCTGGTAGCAGTCACAAAGACATGAGGTTTTAAAAGGTGAAACAAGAAACCATTTGAGAAGTGAACCTTAAAATTTTACTAGCTTACTAGTAAGGACGGATTGATAAGACAAAGTGTACTTCAACATGCAGAACTTGCAGTGATATCGGTATAATATTTAACTCACTATTTAATAAACTTGGTAATAATTTATTTATATTCATATATATTTATATATATTTGCATTGACTTTTCACTTGTTCTTTTTTATTTTTAAATATTTAATTGACAAATAAATATTGTATATATTTAAGGTATACTGTTGGGAAAATATAGAAAATGATCAGGGCCCCTCAGCTGTTCAGAATCCTGCCGGGCATCTGATGTGAATATGCACGTGCTCACAGGTGTTGCTTGTTATTGTCTAATGTGATTGCACATGTGCAGTTCCACCCAGTCTGCCATCTTCTGTATGGAAATTGCAAACAGTGGGGCGATTCCAATGCTGCTCCTCACATCCTGGGGTTGGATTCTGCGTCCCTGAAGGTGTTTTCGAGTTATGGACTTGAGTATAAAGGACTAATGGCTCTGATATGCGAAGCGTCTTGGGAGGCTCCGGGAAGCCACTAGGGTGGCTGCTCCTAATTCTGAATAAAGCCTATTAATTCTTCACCCATGGCTCCCAGGACCTTTTCCTATTACCTAACTCATAGACCTGCATGTGGAGGGTTTGTGACCTAGTCTGGACAATGGGCTCGAGGGGTCTGTGAGCCCTAGCCCTAGTTTTACATATACAATGTGATGATTTGATATATGTATACATTGTATAATGATTATTACAGTCAAATTAATTAACATATCAATTATTTCCCATGTTGTACATTTAATCTCCAGAACTTGTTCATCTTATAATTGAAAGTTTGTACCCTTTAACATCTCCCCATTTACCCCAATCACTAACCCCTGGCAGTCACTGTAATAGTCTGTTTCTGTGAGTCTCATTCTTTTGACTCTCCATGTAAGTGAGATCATGCAGTATGTCTTTCTGTGTGTGACTTATTTCACTTAGCATAATGTCCTCCAGGTTAATCCCTGTTGTTACAAATGGCAGAATTTCCTTCTTATTTATGGTTGAATAGTATTTCATTGTATGTATATATATGCAGCACATTTTCTTTATCCATTTATCTGTAGATGGACACTTAGGTTGATTCTATATCTTGGCCATTGTAAATAATGCTGCAATGAACATGAGGGTGTAGATATCTCTTTGAGGTACTGATTTTATTTCCTTGGATATTTATCCAGTGGTAGAATTGTTAGATCATATGGTAGTTCTATTTTTAGTTTTTTGAGAAACCTCTGTTTTCCTTAATGGCTGTACCAATTTACATTCCCATCAACAGTGTGCAAGGGTTCCCTTTTCTCTAGACCCTTACCAACACTTGTTATCTCTTGTCTTTCTGATAATAGCCATCTGAACAGGTGTGAGGTGATACCTTACTGTGGTTTTAGTCTGTATTTGCCTGATGGTTAGTAATCTCTGAGAATTAGAGCATCTTTTCCTATACCTATTGGCCATTTGTATGTCTTCTTTGGAAAAATGTCTATTCAGGTCATTTGTCCATTTTAAACCAGGTTATTGGTGTTTTTTGGTATTGAGTTGTATGAGTCTCTTATGTAAGGGTACTTCAAAAAGCTCATGGAAAGATTTCTATTATCTCTTAATTCTATTTTTCCACAAGTTTTTTCACATACCCTTGTATATTTTGCATATATAGTTATCATACCCATATCAGATATATGGTTTACAAATATTTTCTCCCATTCCTTAGGTTGCCTTTTCATTTTGTTGATTGTTTACTGTGCAGAAGCTTTTTAGTTTGATGTAATCCCACTTGTTTATTTTTGCTTTTCCTGCCTGTGCTTTTGGTGTCATATTAAAAAAATCATTGCCAAGGCCAACGTCAGGAAACTTTCCCCCTGTGTTTTCTTTTAGTCCCTTTCGAACTTAAGTTAGTTTTTGTGTATGGTGTAAGATATGAGTCCAGTTACATTCTTTTGCATGTGTTCTCATCATGAACGCCTGCCAGATACTATTTGTAATAGAAATGTCCAAATGTGAAGAGAATCAGAGTTATGACACTGATGTCCAGGTGGGGACACACCATTATTACTGTTGCTACTTACTGTTTTAACTTGGAGAGAGGAAAAGAGAATCTGTTATTACACAGTATGTCATCATGCAGGTCAGGTCACTTAAACTTGCATTACGTGGAGGCACCTTCTTAAAATGTGCTAACTTAACAAACCTGTCGTCATGTTAAATTATTTTCTAAATTAAGAATAAGATATTTTGTACTTTTTTTTCCCCCATAGGAACTTCATATTCTTTGCATACACATAGAAATTAGGTAAAGAGGAATACTGGAGGCTTAAATCACTAGTCCATATTATTTTTTCCCAAGATAACAGAATATGTATTTGAGACTTATGACTTAATAAACACATGAGAATATAGAATCTGTTTATTGTGAGGTTGTATGATTAAGTAAAACTGTATGCATATTGGTCAGGTCTTTGGTTGCAAGTGACAGAAACTCAATTAACACTAGCTTAAGTAAAAAGAAGGAATTTATTGGCTTATCTAACTAAAAAATCTAGAGATTTAGATCATTTAGCATAGCTGAGACTGAATCAAAGAGCTCAGTGTCTCTATCTCTAGTCATATCTTAAGTCTCCTCAGTCTTCATTCATGGACAGACACTTCCCCCTAAGGTGGTAAAGTCATGTTCACTGGTTCTAGGCTTAGATTGTCCTTAATGCTATGCTAACAAGTCCCAGACAAAAATAGAGCCCTCCCACCCATTGGCTCCAGTAAACAAAAGTCCTGAGGATGCTTCTGACTGAACCAGCTTGGATCGGGATACCACTCCTATGATGAAGAAGGTGGTGCCCTTGATTGACAGCCCCTCAGGTCAGGGAGGGGCATTTCCAGGGGGAAAAAAATGCTAGATAGATAAAAACATATATATATATATATATATATATATGTTTTTATCTATCTAGCATTTTTTTCCCCCTGGAAATGCCCCTCCCTGACCTGAGGGGCTGTCAATCAAGGGCACCACCTTCTTCATCATAGGAGTGGTATCCCGATCCAAGCTGGTTCAGTCAGAAGCATCCTCAGGACTTTTGTTTACTGGAGCCAATGGGTGGGAGGGCTCTATTTTTGTCTGGGACTTGTTAGCATAGCATTAAGGACAATCTAAGCCTAGAACCAGTGAACATGACTTTACCACCTTAGGGGGAAGTGTCTGTCCATGAATGAAGACTGAGGAGACTTAAGATATGACTAGAGATAGAGACACTGAGCTCTTTGATTCAGTCTCAGCTATGCTAAATGATCTAAATCTCTAGATTTTTTAGTTAGATAAGCCAATAAATTCCTTCTTTTTACTTAAGCTAGTGTTAATTGAGTTTCTGTCACTTGCAACCAAAGACCTGACCAATATGCATACAGTTTTACTTTGTTTATGCTTCATTTCTAAAACATCAAACAGTAGAAACACAAGATATGTCAAAACATTATAAAGGCAATTAAATAATAAAGCTACCATATTAATTTATCCATAAAGTTTATGACACATATTACATTTTAGAATAGTATATACTAGGTAAAGAATTAGTTATAACCATACCACATAACATAGCAGAGTTGTTAAAAGTGTGACTCCTGTCATCCAATTGTCTGATTTTGAATCCCAGTTCAGTCAATTTTAAACTCTCTGATTTTCGGTGAGTTACTTGATTTCTCTGTACCTCAGTTTGCTTATCTTTAAAATTTAGATAACAAGGGGATCATCCTCACAGGGTATTAGGAGGGTTCGATATAATAATGCATGTAAAGTGTGCCTGGCATATAGTAAGGACTTAATAAATGTTAGCTCATTAATGCAAGTTTTGGGGGTTTTGTGAAAAAAACTTATATCATAATGAAGGCTATTAGTGGTAGCTGTGGGATTGTCAGTGATGAAAAAGAGAAGGGTGAACCCCTATAGAGACACTGGTGGACAACTTCCTGGGAAAGCACCGGATGAGATAATATTTTAGGTAAGTGCCAACTGACCTGCTGATTTGGCATGATAGTGTATTCATGAACATCTGTGCCCTCAGCTAGGATGTTTCTGTATGGGCAAAGGGAGAATGAAGTGAAAGCAAAATTTCCATATTATTTATTCTGGTTTGTAATTTATATTATTGAGGAATTTTATTTGGAGATATAGCCCATGTATCTGAGGATAATTTTACTATTAAGTGTGTGTATATATGAGAACCATCTTCTGGCCTCACTTTCACACTTGAAAGAGAATGGGGATAAGTCAACAAGCATCTTGATCTATTCAATGCACCCCATGGGACTATCATGTTTTTTTGTGTCCCTCAAAGTGTGAAAACCGTAAGTAGAGAAGGGATTAGCATTGGCACGAGGACAGAAGGAAACAGGTAGGTAGATTTTGCTGGGCAATTTTTATACGCAGTATTGCTGAAACTCACTAGACTACAATCTACCAATATGTTGATTCTGTGGAATACATGTACTTCCTAGTGGGTGATTATTTATACACTCAGAAGGGAGTTTAGTCCATGATTTCCCAAGTATCTGGATGTGCTAATAAGCAGAGAATAATTCCTTAATAAACTGTAATCCATATTTACTCATATAATTACCTTCAATCTGGAAAGGGATAAAAGAGAAAACTGTATGTCCTGGTCCATTAGTCTCACTAAACCCTTGTCAAAGTCTAAAAAACAAAAAGTTTTTATAGTTCTAAAATTGCATATATTTAAATTTGCCGTATTAAATGTGCATAAGAAGAGATAATATCTAAGTTAAATATGGATTGGGAACTACACACATATTTAATGAGCATACAACCTTTGAGCTTTAATCTACAGAGGACTTCTGCACTAGAGACCGGTTTTGGACATAATCCAGTCTCGATAGTATGTTACTCGAGTGTAGACACCAGGCTTGTTTGGAAGAGCACATTCATCTCCCCAGCTTACAATACCAGCAAGAAACCAGATGCCATTAGAATCTGCACTAACCAGTGGTCCACCAGAGTCTCCCTAAAGAGAAAAAGGATACATACAATTATTGTAATTTAAAGGTGAATACTGCATATTTTTCTCTTTTGTAGTAAAGACGGGGAAGGACAAAAGAAGGGAAAAAAACCTAGATATTTTAACACTAAAGTAATTCTAGTCCATAATTTTTTTTTGTTCTATGATCATTTGTTAAATCAAAGATATCAGTATATGTCTATGGATTTAACAATGCAATAATGGATAACATGTATGAAAAACTTTAACTCAATTATTACTCAAAGGAGCTACTGAAGGTATTAATGCTTATGCAGTCCTTGGTATGCTGAGAAACTCTCTGATGATCTCCCAAACTCCCGTATTTCCAGGCAGATTTTGGGAAAAGGAAAGTTTATATTTACCCACCACCAACGCTGAACTATATTGTTCTTCCATTTTTGTGTAAACATTGCTCTAATTTCCTGAATTGTGTAATTTGTCTATACCTCCTTTACACTTCACATAGTTTTCATCTACTGATGTTTAGACCATTTTCCCAGAACGATGGAACACCTTGGCATCTGGATTTGCTTTGCTCTAATCCCTCCCATTATCCTAGATAATTTCAACAACCATGTGATGATACATCTAACACCCTGGCCTACAATCTCTTGGCTTCCTTGACTCTCACCATCACATTTTTATTCAACCTTTTCATGTCACTCTTTGTCATCACCTGGAACTGTTCCACCTCTGAAACATAATTACTCAGCATTATGAGTGCATGTACCTATCTCACAAGTGTTTTTCTTCCACTTGTTCCACTTTTCATTGTATCTGCTCTTTAACCTCACTAAGAATGCTGATTCTTTGGCTCCTTTCTTCTCTATTAGTTATTAGCTCATTTCCTCCTTCCCATCTCTCTTTATGCAGGCTATATTCCATAATTCACCCATCTCACTATTCTCACAACAGCATCCTCAGCTCTTTACCTTCCTACCCACTGTAGCTGGGCCAGACCATCCATTGTTACATATTTACATCCTCAAACCAATACTGCTCAGTAATATTCATGTGTCTCTAGCAGCTTGCTTTCTCATTTTTTCAGGGCAGCCATTCCAAACTTTTGTCATTTCACAATTTAAAAAAATCCAGTTCCCTCACTCTGAACCTTCAAGACACTGATTTTATTTCCTTTGGATATAAACAGAAGTGGGATGGCTGGATCATATGGTAGTTCTATTTTGAATTTTTTGAGGAACTTCCATACTGTTTTCCATAATGGCTGTATCAATTTTCATTCTCACCAACAGTGTACAAAGATTCTCTTTTCTCCACACCCTTGTCAACACTTATCTTTTATCTTTTTCTTTTCTTTTTTTTTTTTTCGTGACTGGTAACAGGATCGCAACCCTCAGTGTCGCGCCCGCACCGCGCTCATCCAGTGAGCGGACCGGTCTCTATATGGGATCCGAACCCTCGGCGGGAGTGCCGCTGCACTCCCAAGCACCGCACTCTACCGAGTGCGCCACTGGGCTGGCCCATCTTTTATCTTTTTGATAATAGCCATCCTAACAGGTGTGAGGTGATAGCTCATTGTGGTTTTAATTTGCACTGCTCTGATCATTAGTGGTGTTGAGTACTTTTTCATATACCTGTTGGCCATTTGCATGTCTTCTTCAGAAAAATGTTTATTCAGGTTATTTGCCCATTTTTAAATAGTTATTGGCTTTTAAAAAAAATTGATATTAAGTTGTGTGAGTTCCTAACAGTAATCTTAAATGGAGAGATTTGATAATGTTTACAGAATGTGCAGAAGGGTCCAATACAGGGGTACAGTTTGGAAAATACAGAAGAAATCTCACATTAATGGAACATTAAAATACTTGCATAGATTGAAGGAGGTTGGGTGATGAACACAGGCAAGAGATTAACTTTGAATAGTAGAAGAAATTTTATCCTGAGACTAGAGAGTGAGGATGAGTGCAAATATAAATTTGGAGAAAGGAGATTAAAGGAGTTCTCATATGATTTCTTTCATCTTTTATAGTTAGTTGTAGGAGTCATATCCTAAAAAAGATAAGGGCACAGAGGGATAGGTAGGTATAGAATATAATGAAGGTTTGACATATCTCCATAGAAGATTCCTTAAAGAACTGTGCAGTGTGGTAAGGACCCACTTGTGATTATATGACTTTATAAGAAAGCAAGATTTCCTCTAGCTGTGTTCAGTAGCTCACATATAAGAGCAAATAAAACTGATAGATTGCTACTGGTTGAAGATTATTAGGATGAGTAATGGACTTTGGATGTACTGTCCTCCCAGAACTCATGGAAATCTGATCTCCAGTGTGACAGTCTGAGTCACAGGGGCGGATCCCTCATGAATTGATTACTGCTCTCCCTAGGCGGGGGTAGTAATGAGTGAGCTCTTGCTCTTAGTTCCTGCAAGAGCTGGTTGTTTAAAAGGCCCTGGCACCTCCTCTCTCTCTTGCTTCCTCCCACCATGTGATCTGCTTGTACCCTCCTCTGGCTGCCACTTTTGGCCATGAGTAGAAGCAGCCTGATGCCCACACCAGATGCAGCTGTTCCAGAATCGTGAACCAAATAAACCTCTGTTCTTTATAAATTACCCAGTCCCAGATATTCTATTACAGCAACACAAAAACGGACTAATACAATGGGTATGGGGGAAGTAGAAGATGAAGTCATTGAGGGTGCCATCAATAGAGTGTTTGAAATAATAAAATGTGGGTCCTAGCCTGCATAAGGTTAGGAGAGAGTCACAAGGCTGGAGATGGTGGACTGAAAGAAAATGAAGGGAAACAGGTATTTAAGTTCTTCATGACACTGAAGAATTGATTAAGTGGGACAGTTAAAAAGACAGAAATCAAAATCCAAAAGATGCTGAAAGATAAATGCTGGCGTGGTTGCGGAGAAAAAGGAACTCTCATACATTGTTGGTGGGAATGCAAAATGGTGCAACCCCTATGGAAAATGGTTTGGAGGTTCCTCAAACAGCGGAAGATAGATCTACCATACGATCCAGCTATCCCACTACTGGGAATATACCCAAAGGAATCGTATAACTTCGTATAATGTATGCTATACGAAGTTATTACGGAGATGAATTACAGGTGGAGTCAAATACACCAGAGAAGATCTCAGTCAGAAGACACAATGATGTCTCTTGTCTTTAGATCTAAGAAACACTATTCCCAGCCCCTGCCCCAACTCCAGTTCTAGTAATACTTTACAAGTCACAGGCTTTTTCTAGAACTGATTTTGGAAGGCGCGGTTTTTATTCACCAATGCAAGCTAAATCTGAAAAGAGTTTGTATATGGAGGTTGATACCATCAATCGGACATCATGCTTGGATTATTATGTTAGAGAAAAATGATTTGCTTGTAATAGCTTAATAATGTTACAGGCTAACTGGATAATTAGTTTTGGGTTAGATTACTTGAGATCATTGGCAAGCTAAATTGAGCAATGTTCAGAATGGAGCTGGTTTTGGAAGGCATTTGCTGCCAAACCTTCTTCAGTACAGTGCTTCCTGACTCTTGATGAGTCAGGGATACCATGAGGAAATCTGTATCAAAACAATTTTAGGAAAGATGCACTGAAGAGAGATCATAGGAAAGGGGCTGTACCATAGGAAGTTGGTGTTTATTGTTCATGGTCTCTTGGTAAAAATGCTGGAGAAGAGATGGGTGGCACCATTGGGAGGGAGGTGTCGGTGATGGGCCATAATAATCATATACATTGTATATTGACAAAATAAAAATTTAACGAAAAAAAAAATAAAATGTGTGAATCACTGTTTAAAAAAAAAAGACAGAAATCTGCAATTAAAGATGATAATTATGTATTGCAAATATTTGTTTGCACGTCTTCTCGCTCCTAGAATGCAGAAATAAGCTCTATTCATTTTAACTTCCCTGCATCTAGTATGGGGTCTGAACATAGTTAGAAGTCAATAAATAGTTATATTTTTAAAAAATGAATAAAATAAGGGTCTTTCTGGACTTCTCACCAATTCTGCTTGCCTAGATAACGACAGTAGTACTTTTGTTATCTCTAAGACTATTGCTTATAAACAGCAACAGGGGCATTAGAAGCACATTAAGCATTGGGAAAGGCAGCCTAGTATAAAGTTCGGAATGTAGGCACCAGAGCTCAATTTCCTGCATTTAAATTTCAGCTTTCCCACTTAATAGTCATGTGAGTTTAGACAAGGTACTCGATCTCTTTGTTTCAGTCTCCTCATCTGAGAAATAGGGTTTACCATAGTACTAACATGCTGCAGAGAATTGTCATGGCTAGACTAAATTAATGTTTGTAAAGAGCTTAAAACAGTGCCTGGTGTGAAGAATGCTGTATAAGGGTTGTTATACAAATGAAATATTTAGGATGTTGAAGCCAGGTTATAAAAGCTTCATGTTCATTAGATTTGGTGTTAGACCCAGCTGAGTGTTTCAAAGTGAAAGGCAAATCAAACTAAAGGCACTAATAATCCATTTCATCTCTTCACTGCTTATTCTAAATCAATTCTCTTCCCCACTCCCACTCACAGCATCTGAAAACAGTAAGGGTGATTTAGCACTTTAGTACTTTAATGAAACCTATTAGATATCAATATAATTTTTAAATTATAATTAAATATAAGTATTTAATTACATACTTTGGCTATAAAACATGCTTAAGCGTTTAAAAATAGTTAATCCTTTGAGAACATCGAACTGGTTAAGTGGGAATTTAAAACTACAAGAAAAAAATTTTGAACATGGAATAGGCATATTTACCTGGCAGGCATCCACACGTCCCTTTAGGAACCCGGCACACAGCATTCCAGGTGTGATGACTCCACCGTATACATCTCCACTGTTACAGGTCTTATCATCTATAATCTTCACTGACCCCTTTTGGAGTATATTAGGACTTTTTCCTAAAGGAAGAAATTTATATAATTATTGCTAAAGCCAATATTAATCTCTCTGGCTTGAATTATTAGTTTCTAACTTTGATACTATGTATAATTTCCAAACAAATGTAAGACATATGTTTTAATTAAGCGTTTGTCTCCTTTCTTAGTAACAAAGAAGCACGTAATGTTTATGAACACACCAAGCTCTTGCTAAAAGTGTTCACCCTTGGAAATACTTAGTGTCTCCATATCTGGTGGGATTTTTTCCTTTTGAATTGTTTTGGAATTTTATATTTATTACATTTTTGCCTTAGAAAGCAATATAAAAACTCATATTCCAGAAACATGTATTTAATGATCATTTTTAGATTTTCAGCTAAGCTTGTTACTGTAATTCTGAATCTTGAAATTAAGTTGAGGTTATTTTTCTGCTTTTGAAATACATTTATGAACATAAATAGCCACTAAATCTTTACATTATTAGGGTCATGGGGATGCATATATTTAAATGGTCTTTGCTAAAGTATCTCGTCACTGAGGGCTACTCATTTCACCTCATCAAAAATGCTTATTCCCCTTTAGTCCCTATTTTTTCCTATGGTACTTATCTGTATAAAACATACTATATAATTTACTTATTCCTTGTGTTTTGTGATTATTGTGTATTTTCCTTTGCTAAGAATGAGAGTTTTTTTTTCCTTTTTCCCTTTTTTGCTAAGAATATAGGCAGGAATATTTGCCTATTTGATTCATTAATGTATCTAAACCTCCTAGAATAGTACCTGGAACAAAGGTGGTTATCAAAATACATGTTTACTGAATGAATTAATGAATAAAATGGAGGAAAATAATTATTCAAATAGTACATTTCTTCAAAAATGGCATTTTAAGGGGAATTCTGGTAAACAGCTCTATGAAATTAATTTCTGTATGAATGTTGTTGAGGGTAATTTTTCATCCATTGCACATTATCCTTTTTAATGGTCCAGAGAAAATATTTCTCTGGTTTAGTTGTAATTCTGAGTATTTTTCCTTTTAACTCCTAAAACTCAAACCATGTAATGGAGGGAAATTAGGAACTCACCATTAGACTTTAATGTTCCCCATCCAGTGACCACCACTTCTGAATTAGGTGGGAATGTATAAGTAGCTTCTGGAAGACATGCTCTTCGGATGTTGCCTGTGTATAATACTGGTGATGACAGATGCACAACAGCAATGTCATTATCGTGTGCGGGGTAATGGTATTTTTCATGAATTATAATATCCTTGATACTTCGCTGTGACTGTGGATCACTTAAAAGAAGCCCAAAACTAACATTCCATTCTTTGGGATCAGTGGCCCTAAAGAAAATAGATTTATTTATTAAAAGTTTTGTATATTGGAGTTATAGAAATTAATCTCTTACACTTCTTTAAACAATTAGGTATGTTTAGGGATCCCATAGTATTTATAGGCATACAAAAATAAAGCTGTATATAAGAGTAAAAATAATGACAACATGAACAGGTTTTAAATAATTCAATAAACTGTGTTTTAAAAGATAATCCTTTAAAACTACATTTTCTTTCTTATTTTGTATAGAAAAGACTCAAGGAGATTTAGAAAAATAAATATGACAACATAAGATAATAAGATTAAATAAAAAATTGGCAAGGATATGATATGGGACATAGTAAACTTACAGTAATTAAGAAAATAGTCTAGGGCCGGCCCGGTGGCGCACTGGAGAGTGCGCCACTTGGGAGTGTGGTGGCGCTCCCGCCAAGGGTTTGGATCCCATGTGGAGACCAGTTCCCGCTCACTGGCTGAGCTTGGTGCGGGCGCGACACCGAGGGTTGCGATCCCGTTACCGGTCAGTAAAAAAAAAGACAAAAAGGAAAAAAAAAAAAAAGAAAATAGTCTAAATCCTTGTTTTTGACCATTAAAAACTGTAAGAAAATATTTCTGACTTTTATTAGTTGTTAATCATGAATTTGTATCTTAATTACTGGAAATTGTGCTACTGGAGCATTTTCAAACTCTTTACCAAATCAACATAATGAGCAAGCATGATTTTTTTTTTTGTCTTTTTTTGAGACCGCCGCACCGCGCTCAGCCAGTGAGCGGTGACGGCCATCCCCATATAGGATCCGACCCCGTGGCGGGAGCGCTGCTGCGCTCCCAGCCCCGCACTCTCCCGAGTGCGCCACTGGTTCAGCCCGCAAGCATGATTTTGAAAAGAGCCAATCAAGGAGAAATTTTTGTTTAAAAAAACACCAATAGGTGCTACATAAAACAAACGGAAATTAATGAAAGGAACCATTAAACAAAAGCATAAAAGTTTTTAAGGTAAAAATAGGCAGACTTTTGGTGCAGTAATATATTATTTAAAGAAATCATTATTTCTTTATAAAATCTTTATTGAATCTTTAAAGATTTATAGTTTCTTTATAAAATTGAAGGAAATAACTCTAGCTCAGTGTTTGTCACATTTGGCAATGTCTAGAGACACTTTGGTTATCAATACTGAGGGATACTTATGGTGAGTAGAGGCCAGGGACGCTGCTGAATATCCTACAATGCACAGGATAGTTTTCCATAACAAAGAATTAATTATTGCCAAAATGTTATCTGTGCCACTCTTGACACACCCTTCTCTAGCCTGACTATATCTGTTATTTTCTGATAATTCATTGAGTAATTTTGAGGCTACGCCTCACAATATTAGACAGTTGGAGGCATAGTTGTACGGCCATATTGTTGAAAGATATTATCAGACTTTTGTTTTCGAGTGGATTTGAGGCCATCATGTGGTCCAGAGCTTACATTATGAAACAGTGAGCAGCAGTGACAAGCCAGCTGTTACTAATCAGAGTGGCTCCACATCGATGGACACTGTTTTGTTGAAGGCTAGCTTGCCAGGGCCATTCCCCTTCTTCGGCATTCAGGCCCCCAGCTACTTTGTTGCCAGAGGGAGTTACTGTGCGACGTCCACAACCTGCTCAAAATAAAGTTTGTTAGCATTGATATTGCTTGTGCATGTGCATTGCTATAGCAAACAAACTCCCTGTAATACATGTCTCTATTAACTATTAACTGAGGAAAAACTCATGGTCTTGAAGAAGTTAGGACGGATTTGCTGACATGAGATATCCTGATAATTCATTCAAAATAGATTGACATCTTTCTCCTCTATCCCCATCACTCACATACATTCTATGTGTCTGTATAGCTTTGCTATGACCTAATATAAATGATAGGTGGAATTAAATGTTTGAATTTAGAAGACAATAATAGTATAAGTTACCAACTGGCAGAGAGGAATATGTGTTTTTTAATTTTAACAAGCAGTTTTAGAGAGATGAGTGCTATAAAAACATTGATAAGAGAGTGTAAATGGACATGAACGTGAATAAGATACAAATGAATCAGAGTAGAAAGAAATGTGTTCCCATTCAAGTCACAATACAAATTATCTGGATAAAAGGAATAACCCATGAAAATAGCCAACTGAATTCCAAAGTTACATGCTTCTCTGAATCAGAACTGTGTTTTAGTTTCTATTTAGACCCAGAGAAACTGCTAGATTCTTTAATCATTATAGCAAATCTGCAGTAATAGTACAACTTCACTATTATTCTGTCTGTCTGATTCTTCTTCTTTTTTGATTTCCTTGGCCATCTTAACTTCACTCCAACTAAAGGACTAAGCTTGTTCCTTAACAGTTTATAGTATCTTTCACTAGAGATTGTCATTTCATTAGAAAGTATTTCTAGAGGGCAGGAACCATGACATTAAAAAAAAAAATGTGTCTCCAGAGCCTACCACAGAGAATTTATCACATAAAAGGAGCTCCATAAATGTTTGTGGAAATGAAGTCTATGTAGTATAATCCATAAGAAATCTTGAAATAAAAAATAATACCTGATTGCAAAGCCCTTTTCTGTAAAGGGCATGTTCCAAAGCATTTGGAGAGTGGAAAAAACTTTCCATAATCAATGCAGGAGGCATAGATTAGAGCAGTGGGGGGATTAGATTAGAGCCAGGGATGCTGCTACATATCCTGAAATACACAGGACAGCCCCTGAAACAAAGAATTATCTGCCCCCAAATGTCAATAGTATTAAGGTTGAGAAACCTTGGATTAGAGAAAGGTACTTGTACCAAGAATGAGAATATTTTAGTGTTGGAAAGTTTAAATGGTCAATAGCTTCAGAGAGATGATAAGTATATGTGACTAGATGTACTTTGAGATACTCTTCCCTGAAGGTGAAAAGGCATTAGAAGCACAGGGGAGAGTCATGTAGACATTTTTAAAGGCCTGCACTCGTCCTCTAAGTTCTTAAGTTTGTATATTGCTTCTAATTCTAGGTTATTTCCTTATTGCAATGCAAACCTCAGGTTGTTAAGGCATCCTCTTTATTAAAGTCACTTAGCTGAACTAGAGTCTTTTGTGGTTGCTATTTCTGAATGAGAGAGCTCCCAGACTGATTCATTAAATGTAACTACCTTTTCTTTTCTTCTTTCTTTCTACTCCCTATTGTGGATATACTATGGAGGATAAAATAAATAACCCAAAATCCAGAGGTATAATTGTTCCTCCCTATCCTCCCTTCTGTTTGGACAACTCCTAAAGGAAGTTGGCTTTTACTCAAATTCCTTCAGAGGAATATAAAAACAAAGATGCTTCTCTGTGGCCTAGGAGATTCTCCTTTAGGCGACTCTACTTCCCTGTTTCTGCTCTTACTCAGAATTCTAACCTAATTTATATCATACACCAACTTCCATTCTAAACTCTCGTTTACTCATGATCACTGTACCTGTTGAGCTTTTGGCCTCCACCTCAGCAGTATTACCCTGTATTAACTATGCTGAAATCTTACATGGCACCTTGTAGCTTTGCTATGTCAAAAGAGATCATGTGATAAATTTCAAAAATTTAAGGATTATAATGAAGATTGCTGGCTTATGCTTTCAGAAGCATCAGCAAATCTACTGAGCTCTTGTTTCCTCCCTACACTTTAAATTTCTACTCCATCAACTATTATTGCATTTTTATACACATTATGTCACATACCAAAGCTCTATTTTTTCTCTAACCCTGTTTGATTCTTTTTGCCTACCACTCCCATTTTTTAATTTAAAGTATGATCAAAATCCTGGATAGGCCAAGTCAAATTCAGAATGCTGATATGGATTGTTGTTTAGTGTCCCAGCTTAGGGGTAGAAAAATTGGCTGATCTCTTTTTCACCACTGCTTTTACTTCTGTCTTGACTATCTCTGTTCTACAAACCTGAGAAATTCTCCATTGTGGATTTTGATCATATCGTTACTAAAGTTTTTCATTGGAATAATTGACTTTAAAATTTCATATTAAGTTGCTTGAGGATTGTTCAGTCAAAATCTATGAGAAAGAAAAATAATCTAATACAGGTTTGTATTGAAGTTTTGTCCAGGTTTCTCAGAAATAACTATGTTGTGACTGAAGGATAGTAAGAGCAGTCAGGGTCAGTGTCACCTGGCTCTGGAGGGTGATTCTTCTAATCCAGCTGTCCCAGTCAGTTTTAGTCGCCAGAAAAAAACAGTGCTTCTCCTGACAGACTGTTCCAGTTCCAGCAATGCTGGGGATATTTCCCAGGGCTGGTAGTAAGAGAATGGAAGCAGAATGCCTTGACTAGCAAGGAAGAAGCTGCTCACATGCAAGGCAACTTACTTCTCTGCACACTAAAGTTGGCTTGTAGGATCAGAATTCCACAGTGAGTTCCTAGGTCAGGAATGCTCAAAGGCAAACTAGAAAAACACAAATAGCTGACATTTACTGAATGCTTATTATGGGCTGTATACTCTTGTAAGTATCTTTCTTGTGCTACCTAATTTTATCTTCACAACAATTTGGAATGGAGAGGTTGAGAAGTTAAAGAATCTGTATAAATTCATCCAATTAGTAAGTGGTAGATATAGGACTCAAAACTCATGTGTAGCTAATTATAGATTCTCAGACCTTAATTATCACTGCTTGTTTTTAGATCCCCTCTGCCATATGGCATGTGTTAATATGTTTCTTATTTTAAATCCATTATATCAGTCAATTTAAGGTGAACTACAGTGATCATCTTACATGTTTCTAAAAGCAGGCTTCCTGTTACACCTTTATGGATATGACATTGACTCTCAAGTGGAGGTCTTTTTTGAAATCCAAGGAATTAATTTTCACAAGAAATTAACTCTTGTTGAACTTACAGGTATTGAGAAGATTTTCTGCAGTCGGCATTTCAATATCTGAAAGTCAAGAGAAAAGAAAATGGAAATATTTACATTTATGAGCACATTTTATTTTAATATTAGTATTAATTGTTTTCTTTTGGGGAACACATTATTCTGTTTGGCATAATCATCTTATTCAATCTAGACTATATATTTTCTGTACTCATAAATGAACATAGTAGGGGCCCGCACGGTGGCGCACTGGCCCGAGGGTTTGGATCCCACATACAGACCGGTTCCCGCTCACTGGCTGAGTGAGGCGCGGGAGCAGCACCGAGGGTTGCAATCCCGTTGCCGGTCCCCGGTCCGGTACGGGGGCAACACTGAGGGTTGCGATCCGTTGCCGGACACGGAAAAAGACAAAAAAAAAAAAAAAAAAAAAAAAAAAATAAAATGAACATAGTAATAAAATGCTTGTATTAATTCTTCTGTTTATAAAAAGACTTTAAAGTTCC
>NW_007728300.1:250672-271713 GCF_000696425.1 Galeopterus variegatus | reverse complement strand
AAAAAAAAAAAAAAAAAAAAAAAAAAAAAAAAAAAAAAAAAAAAAAATAAAATGAACATAGTAATAAAATGCTTGTATTAATTCTTCTGTTTATAAAAAGACTTTAAAGTTCCTCATTATAAATTATCTGAAGAAGAGGTCTAGGTCCTGAAAAGTACTAAAAGATATGAAAAATGGTGACCCTTCACCATATCTTGAATCCAGATTACCAGAAAATGGAATGCATTTGACACCTTTTATGTATCACTTTAAATCTTCTTGACTCACTTCTTATTCCAGCCACAGCTGTGGTGACCATGTAGATTTGGATCAGTTTTGCTCAGGAGTAACTTTACAGGCACAGTGGTAGAGCCACTGACTGATGTTAGATGGAAGCTGATGGACAAAACTTACCCCTTTAGTTGTAGGTGAATACAGTTCTGAAATACAATTCATTAGTTCCCATGGGATGGAGCCAGAGTTGCCCCTAGTGATGGCCAACTCACTCTTTCTCAAATCAGCTATGACCTGCAAGCCTTTGTCTCAGGCTCTGCTTTTTGGGGAGCCAGGCTAAGCACTCAAATAATTATACACCTTAATAAATAATGCTAATAACTAGGGAGAGAGTATATACATTGTTATTTTAGAGTATTTTTTTTGTGTGTTGAGTGTATTTTACTATATTTTAATTCTTTTAAAATTAGTAGTCTTTGCATGTTAAATTTTAATCATTTGGAATATTATATCCAGTTAAGTATGCAATCCCTTTTTCCATTTATTTTGGGTCAAAAGCAATTTAATTCAGTAGTGAGGCAAAATTTAACATTGTTTACTCATTCCTGGATAGAAAAATCACTTCAGGTAATATTAATGAGTAAAATTCTTTACTCCAGATAATTTTGTTGTGGACCCTGTATCCCTACAGAATTGCAAACCTGTTCAATTCATGTGGGGAATGTATGAGGAGAGGGTGAATAAATGAGTTATGTTCCAAATTTCAGATGCAGAGAACAGTAAATTCACCAACCATTTCTACTTAAAGAGTAGAAGTTCAAAAAGGAATCACTAGCTGCTGTATGAATTAAATACTATAAATGTCAGTGTAGGTTCATTTTTACTATGCTCTTGGATTTCTAATAAATCCCGGAAGGAGTATCCAGTTCTACATGCCAATTACAGCTACAAACTCTTACATTAGGTTGCACAACAGATCAAGGAGACAAAAGAATCCTTTACCAGAAAATCAACCTGTCTGAACAAAAAGGTAAGAGCAATTCAGCAGTCAGATGGACTATGAGTTGATGTGAACCACACCTACTTAAACAGAAAGCTGGCATATTTTCTTCCAATTCTTCACAGCTGCCTTCCAGAGGCTAATTTTTTATTTGATATGATATCTCCAGAGTTCAGTTGTGAGTTTTGTGTGCTTGGTAAAATATATCGGATTATCTTAAGATATTTGGGAATAATTAAACTTTTACCTGAACTGGAAAAATATTAATTACTATTGCTTAAGAACTAATTATTGAGGAACTCTATTATGTTCTTTCTTTGAGGTTTTCCTTATTGATGTACGACATGCTAAAGGAAGAAATGTTTTTGACTTATAATTTACTTTTAATAGTTGTATTATACCAGAGCTTAATAGAATAACTATCACTTGAGTAGGTGAAAAACTGGATACGATGAATGGGGAAGTGACTTAAGCCATCCCCCATTTGGACTGAATCACTGCTGTGGTTGTTTGTGTTTCCTTCTTTTTAAGTCCCTTGGCTTACACTCAAAGGCTGGAACTCCTGTAGATTTACCTCTGAATCAAGGAGTCAACAGTGTAACCTAAGAGACTTTGTTTATAGAGTACCCTATAAAGGAAGTGACAAAAAACAATGGCACTATCCCTGCCAAGGAGGAGATTGCATCAAAGAATAATAAGACAAAGCAGTTTTAAAAAACAGCTTATCGAGTGTGCATTGGCCTTCTCCTGTGGGCCAGGAATCAAAGAATAGACATTGGGCCCTGCCCTCAATGAACTTGGAGTCTGGTGGAAGAGATGGACAATTAAGTAGGTCATTTAAAATCAATGTGATAAGTGCTATGACAGAAGTATGCATAGAAAATTGGATGTATGAAGAAAAGAAACTCAGCATAAGTGGATGACAGTAGGAACTGGAATAGCTGATGGCAAATATTCTTTGGAAGAGAGTCAAGAAATTTATTTCACTGGGGGGAAATAGGCAAAATTCACTGATTGTTGAACACTAGATTAGAAAAAATGCTTAGATGCTCTCTAAAAGGGCTTTTTGAATCAGGAATGCAGCAGGTCCACAAGCATTGTTCATATTTGCCAGCATTAGGAAGTAAGAAATGTAACTGTGGATGCACTGGTAAGAAGGAGGAGGACTCAAAAGTCCTATTTCCAGTGATTATTTTTTCCATAAAAGAAGAAATATGAAACAGATAATGACAATGAAAACTAAACTGTATGATACTAAAGTATAAGAAAACTTGGCAGCAGTTGTAGATTCATTTATAATGTACATTTTACATAGACCACGGGCTTTAACTCTACTTAGGTCAATGTATTACTTGAGTCCAAATACTATATTAGCTGATTAATCCTACTTTTTAGATAGTTTCCCTATGGTTTTAACATTAGAAATATAGAGGAACTCAGCTGCATTCTCTTATGGAATGTGCTTTACAGGATATTTGAAAATGTTCATGTGGTAGATTTCTGAAAACTCTAAAACCATAAATGTACATAGATTTATTGAGCAAGCTAATTACTATAAATTTTTTTTTTGGCACAGAAATCATCATCCTCCACCATGATGATTCATGGTGGAAGTTCGTTTATAATACTTTCACCAAAAAAAAAAAAAAAAAGCTACTCTGGAGCTTTAATATCTGCATTAAAAAGCAAGGGAACAGAACATAGACCTGATTGCAGTTGAACAAAATTTGAATTTTTTACTTACTGCAGGTTTTGATTAGTCACCTGGCTGTGTATTCAGCCTCAACAAATGCTTTTCTTTATGATCCTAATTAGACTAAAAATTATCTCTCAATTTACATATTGTCATCCCCCAAAGTTATGTATATAAGTTTTTCACTGTATGTACCTTCAATGTTTACCATTTTGACTCTGAAGATATACTGTTTAAGATTGTATAAATATAGTTAATTAAATCTTTACACATGGATTACATTAAATTAATAACGAGTTGTATACACAGGTGGGAGTTTCTATTTTTATTTTTGGCGATAGGTGGTAGCTTTTAAAGGAGATGTTTTTAACCTTTATGCAGATGTTAAGAAATGTGGAAGATCAGGAATATCTATTTTTATTTAATATTATATATGCTTCTCCTTTGACTCAGGCCACTGTTGATTTTAAGCCTTGGAAGCAGTACAAAAGCTTATTGTAATGAAGAGAGGACAAGACATGCACTGAGAAGTATGTTTAGAAGTAGTTTATGTAGTGAACACTGAATAATATACGTAATAACATATATCTTATGCTTTTGATATGCCATCCCTGTATTTCTACGGGGCACTTTTAAGGACACACGTTGAACAGGAAGTTAATATTTAGGACTAGTACTTCAGTTTGGAAAGTTTCCAGCTTGGTTCTCCCAGGTGCCTAGACACCTTGTGAAGGTCTGCACATTGTTGGAACAGTTCTGGTGTCTCATCCAGCAGAGAACACTGCGCGGATTCATTTCAGTTCATGCCCAATGCTTTCTTTTCTTTTTTTTTTTTTCCTTTTTGTCTTTTTTCGTGTCTGGCAACGGATCGCAACCCTCAGTGTCGCGCCCGTACCGGACTGGACCAGCAATGGGATCGCAACCCTCGGTGTTGTGCCTGCACCTTGCTCAGCCAGTGAGCGGGAACCGGTCTGTATGTGGGATCCGAACCCTCGGCGGGAGGGCCTCCGCGCTCCCAAGCGGCGCACTGTAGCAGTGCGCCACCGGGCCGGCCCTCCCAACGCTTTCTTTAGAACCATCTTAAGAGGAAGCTTCTCCAAGAAGCTTTTCCTCTTATTTTCCTCTTCTTACATAATCCTTTAACTTTATATTCCCTTGCCAATTTGCTCAAAGTAGTTTTTTTTTTTTTTTTTCCCTTTTTGTCTTTTTTCGTGACCGGCACCGGATTGCAACCCTCAGTGTCGCGCCTGTACTGGACCGGGACCAGCAACGGGATCGCAACCCTCGGCGTTGCGTCCGCACCTCACTCAGCCAGTGAGCTGCCGGTCTGTATGTGGGATCCGAACCCTCGGCGGGAGCGCCACCACTCTCCCAAGCGGCGCACTGTAGCAGTGCGCCACTGGGCCGGCCCTCAAAGTAGTTTCTGATGCAAAATCACCACCACCTGGTAATATTCACTTGTTTATTCTGAGTGAATTTAATTTTTTCCATGGAATTTACTTTAAGTTCCTTGTTTTTATACTAAACAAATGTATTTTTACTACAGTTAAAAAGAGATTTTCTTCTGGGAACTATATGTTTGGAAAAATATAGAATAATTAAAATATTCAGGTAGTGGTTAATATATCCAATTACAACCATAACAGAATTTATAGACTTATATTCTACAATACTTAAAGATAAATCTGTGACAATTACATGGTTTTTGAAGTTGCACAATTAAGCTGTCCTTAAACACAAACCATAACTATTCTTTTCTTACTCAGACCATGTAGAAATAGTCTGAGTTTCTTCAGAAATTCTACTTGACAGGCATGTAGAGGTATAAAGAATGAAAAACTGGTTTAGAAAAAAATTTCTGAAATTTTTGACTTTAAATTTCAACCTGGACTGAAACTGACACACTTCGTAAATATATTTATCTTTAAAAAGGAGCTATTCATATTTTGAATGCTTTTTTCTGTCCCTTATTGGTTTTTTGTTGGGTTTTTTTTTTTTTTTGGCCACTTTATAGGATTTAATAAAAGCTCACAGACACATAGCTTATCAGAAACAGAAATCACTTTAAGAGTAAAAAATGTTAAAATTGGCATTTGGTATTATGATACTTTCAGCTTCTTACTGTGTATTGCCTCAAGAGAAGCAGGAAAGAAATAGTCATATGTAATTCATCAGTAATATAGAAGAAGAATCAAAGTGATTTTGCCTGATAGTGGTTTTGCCTTGTTAGTATCTTTATAATCTTAAATAAAGTTTTTAAGAATGTCAAAGGATTGCAGGTTGCTGGAATGGAAGATAAAATATTATATTTTTGTAGAGTAACTCTATAATGCTAATTTTTCAGAGTCTTAAAAACATTTCCAAACTTCCCAAAGATATTTTTAAAAAACTCACTCTATTTGCAAACTATTCATCTAACAAGGGATTAATATCCAGAATATACAAAGAACTCAAACAACTATACAGTAAAAAACCAAATAATCCAATTAAAAAATGGACAAAGGAGATGAATAGATATTTTTCAAAGGAAGACATATAAAAGGCCAACAGGTAGATGAAAAAATGCTCAGTGTTACTAGTCATCAGAGAAATGAAAATCAAAACCACATTGAGATATCGTCTCACCCCAGTTAGACTGGCATTATTAAAAAGACCAAGAATATCAAATGCAGGCGAGGATGTGAGGAAAGGGGAACTCTTCTACACTGTCGGTGGAACTGTAAATTAGTACAGCTGTTATAGAAAACAATATGGAGGTTTCTCAAACAACTATAGATAGAGCTACCATAAGATCCAGCAATCCCACTACTGGATATATATCCAAAGGAAAGGAAATCATCATGTCAAAGGGATACCTGAACTTCCATATTCATTGCAACTCTATTTACAATAGCCAAAATATGGCCCAAACTAAGTGTCCATCAAGTGATGACTGGATAAAGAAAATGTGGTATATATACACAATGGAATACTACTCAACCATAAAAAAGAATGAAATTCTGCCATTTGTAACAACATGGATGAGTCTGGAGAAAATTATGTTAAGTGAAATTAGCCAGACAAAGAAACAGAAATACCACATGTTCTCACTCATAACTGGCTTCTAGAAAGGAAGGAAGGGGGTGGGAGGGGGGTGGGAAGGAGGGAGGAAGGAAGGAATGAAGGAAAGAAAAGATCCCAGCAATGTTTGAACTTTCAGAAGGAGAGAACAAACCTAAGAATTGCTAGAGATGGAGGGAGGGAGAGAGTTTGGGAAGTGATAGGTCAGGTAAAGGGCATAAAGAAACATCACAATTTGTAAGAACGAACATGCTAATATAAAGAAAATAGTTTAATTAAAAAACCCCTAAAACCAAAAAGAAAAACCTCACACTATGACTCATTTTTGTATTTGAAAGAATAACTTTAGACCACAGTTAACAACAGTTTTGTGTATTTTTGAATAGCTAGTCAAGATGATGTTGAATGTTCCTAACACAAAGAAGTGACCAATGTTTGAGGTGACAGATATACTAAGCACCCTGATATGATCATTCCACACAGTATGAATGTCCAAATATCATATTGTACTGCATAAATATGTACAATTATCATGGGTCAATTAATAAAAATAAATTTAAAAGAGAGGAAAAAAGAAGAGAAATAGAGAAAAGAATAGTGGTTACTAGAGGCAGGGAATGGGATGGGGGAGACAGGGTTGGGGCAAGGTTGGTACATTAGTACAAAGTTACAGAGTTACAGTTAGATAGGACGAATAAGTTCTGGTGCCCTAGGGTGAAAATAGCTAATAATATTATATTGTGTATTTCATGATAGCCATAGATAAAGAGGACCTTAAATGTTATGAATGTTATAACCACAAAGAAATGATAAATGTTTAGGTGATAGATATACTAATTATTCTGATTAGATCATTACACAATATATGCATGTATTGAAACAACAAACTATACCCCATAAACATGTAAAATGAGAAAAACAATTTTTTTAAAAAATAAAAGAATAACTTTAAATAATATGCTATGGTAGGAACTCAGAGATCTAGGAACATGAGAGATAAGGAGCAAAACACATCATGACTTTTAAGATCTCATCTCAGGAAATGTGTGTATGTATATATTTTTATAATGTAACTAAAAAAATTCAACATTTTATTATGAGATAATTGTAGATTTACATGCAGTTGTAATAAGTAACATTTATGTAGTCTTTACCTAATTTCCCTCAAAAGGACTATTTTGCAAAGGTGTTGTAAAGGTAACAGCTTCAAAACTATACCACAATATCATAACCAGGATATTGACATTGATACAGTCAAAATACAGAATATTTCCATCACCACAAGGACCCATCCTGCTGCCCTTTTGTAACCACACCTGTTTACTCCCATCCCTACCCCTCTTTAATCCCTGGCAACCACTAATCTGTTCTCCCTTTCTATAATTTTGTCATTTACAGAGTGTCATATATTCATATAAGTGGAATCATACAGTACGTAACTTTTTGAATTGGCTTCTTTCAGTCAGCATAATTCTCTGGAGAGTCACTGAAGTTGTTACATGTATCAATAATTTATTTCTTTTTATTGCTGAGTAGTATTCCATGGTATGATATACCAGAGTTTGTTTAAGCATCTACCCGTTGAAGGACATCTGTGTTGTTTTCAGTTCTTGGCTAGTAGGAACAATGCTACAATAAACATTCGTGTATAAGTTTTTGTGTGAAACAAGTCATTATTTCTCTGGGATGATGCCCAGGAATGTGATTGCTGAGTTGTATGGTACTTGTATGTTTAGGATTTTAAGAAACTGCCAAACTTCTCCAGAGTGACTGTACCATTTTACATTCACACAAACATTACGTAAATGGTTCTATTTCTTCACATCCTTCCCAGCATTTGATTTAGTCATTATTTTTTATTTTAGTCATTTGAAAAAGTGTGTAGCAATATCTCATTGTAGTTAAACTTAAGTTGCATTTCTCTAATTGCTAATGATATTTAACATCTGTTCACATACTTGTTTGCCATCTGTAGATCCTCTTTTTGAAGCACCTTCATATGTACAATGAGGAATTGGCTCATGGGATTATGGAGGCTAGCTGGAGACCCAGAAAAGCAGTGGTGTAGTTCCAGTCTGAGTCCAAAGACCTGAGAATCGTAGTACTGATGGTGTTAGTCCCAGTCCCGGGGCAGGAGAAGACCAATATCCTAGCTCAAACGATCAGGCAGACAGAGAATTCAACCTTCTTTTGTCTTTTTGTTCTATTCAGGCCCTCAGTGGATTGGATAATGCCTATCTACATTGGGGAGGACAATTGGGACCCCAGCCAAAAGGACCAGTTTCTGCAAAGAACTCCAGTTTTAGAAGAGGATAGAATGCAAAACTACAAATAAACTAAAATGGAAGTAGTTGTACAAAACTGTCTAAAATGGAGAAGAATATTGGAAATTCATTTGAGGAGGTTAAAGAAAGAATGTGATGCAGAGAGCACATGTCCAAAGTTTAGGACTCATCCCAGATATATTGAATATAAATTGGCAAGATGAATTTAGAATTCCACTAAATAAAGTCTGTTGGAGTCTTCTATGCTAATAACTTGTGTACTTTGGAGTCTCAGAGAACTTCTCTGTCTAGAACTGAGTCACTCCTGTTGGACTTACCAGGTAGTTCAGGCAATTAGCTGCATCGGCCTACTAGATAGAGTGTTTTATTATTAATCATTTAAAATTAGTGCCTGACTATCAAAAATAGTTATTACAAAATTATAATGAAAATATAAATAAAAATAAAAATATTTTCCTCTGACAGATTAGAAAATAAGAATAATTAGTTTGGTAGACCATTTTTAGTTCATGGATATTTTTGTGGAAGTGTATCTCATGTGCCCTATCGGTAGTGGCCTCCTTTAATATAGTATCTTATTAGTATTTAAACTTTCTTAAAATATCTGGACAGTGTCTAACAGATGGTTGTATGATTTAATAATAAATATTTTAAACTCTAATCTCAAGGCTAAATTTGAAAAATACTTAAAGAAATATCGTTTTAAGTAAATTTCTGGCTTTATTGAAAGACATTTTGAAATACCAACAGGTACAGTGCTCCACATCAGGAAACAAGAGTGACTGAGAAGTCAAAAGATAAATTAAAAAGAATCAATGCACTAAAGCCTATATAATTAAATGCAAAGGCAAAACAAACTCTCATTTAAAGGCTATTTGCTTTTCTACTTTTTATATATAAACTCCTGCAAAATATTTAAAAGGAATTGGAAGAAAGTAGAAGAAAGACCATAGGAACAAAGAGAAAATAGAAGTGACAGCAAGAACTCTGGTTGACACTGAGGGATGAAAAAGAAATAAAATAAACAAATGTGAGCGCTCAAAAAGCCAAATATTGGGGCCATTTGGTAAAGGCACCAATAACCCTACATTTCTCAAAATGCCTGGAGAGCACAATATCCACTGTATATTAATGGATGTGCGTCGTGATGTTGGTAGTAAGTTTGGGCAATACTTTTGTAAAAACATAGTTTTAAGAAGGACTTTTATGCTTTATTAAAAAGATATATAAACTATTCAGAAAATTTGCCTATTTAGAAAGACTTATTTCCAGGGAATTGTGAATAGTCAAGATCATACTACTCAGAATATTTTTAAAAACACTTTGCTGATAAAATAAGTTTATAGAGATGAAGACTTATTCTTCAATAAGAAAGCACACTCTGGGAAAAAATATATACTTTAAAAAAATGTCCTCTAGGATTTATCAAAAAATGATTGGTTACTTCAGTTGTTTAAAGCCTGATACAAATGAAGCCATGCGTTGTTTCAGGATCAAGCCTTATGAAATAGATGAATTCTATTAATGTAATCCACACCTTAGCATTGGCCAGCTACTTACAAACAAGTGCTAGGCCAAGCTTCATTCTTCTTGTAAAACTCTTGATGGTGGGTCAAGACCATCATCCTTGTGTATGAAGGTCTTTGTTATTATTCTTTCTATTCTATGTAATTTGAAGTTTTACTTTAACCAATTATGATTTAGAGCAAGTATTTAAAATAAAAATTTTTATACCTATGCAATTCATTAGGTTGAGTGTACCATTATATACAAGACATTTTTGTGTGGGAAATGATCATTATTTTTTAAAACGAGACAGTCATAGCCTTAAATATGCCTATTAAAGTTATAACCATTCAACTTCATAAGGTGTTTAAAACCCTCACTTTAGCGTATAGGGCATTTCTTTGCTTTTACAAGGACTGATTTGGATTTTTCATTCTAGATCTTCTGGGAGAGATCCAACATGTTGTCGTTTTTGCAGATTTGTAGTTGGTGCATTTAGTCTAGTGTTATATTCCCTTCTCAGCTGTTGGTTTGATAGTTTATGGCAATGATTGCCAAGTGCATAATGGTGTGAGTTCAACCTGTTTGATAAGTGAGATATCACTCACATTGCTTTACCTATTCTTTTCTTTCCTTTCTTTTCTTCATTAAAGTTTGAATTATATGAACATTAGATATAATATGTATGTTCTGTTTTGATTGTAAAGCTATAAAATAGCTTAATTGGATCATATAAACAGTCATAAAATAATTAATAAAACATTTCATTACTAATTTAACTATTTGTGTAATCATCTCTTTTTTAATGAAATATGATATTGTTTAAGCATAGATGAATATAAGTTTGGGGGTTTAGAAAGGCATAAAACATTTCCCATTGTGATATGTTTATTAGCTTTATTGTGGTAATCATTTCACAATGTATACATATATCAGAACATCACATTGTACAAAGTAAATATACACAATTTTATTTGCCAATTATACCTCAATAAATCTGGAAAAAATCCTATTCCCATTGAAATCAATGTTATTAGGTTAAGGAATTTGCCTTATGAGAGGTTTTTCAGCAAAGAATTCTTTCATGGAAAGTAGAAAACTATGTGATCGAAGGTTTTTCTAGGTTTTATGCTAACTAGCCCATTAAAAAGTCTTCTGGTCCAGTGAGTTTAGATTTGATAGAGAAAGCATTGGTCTCTCACTGAAGAATACTCTTTAGAAATATTAACTTTGTTAGTTCCTTGGAAGGTCATGACATTATCATTTTTCATGGGATTGAAGAGTGAGTGGAAGATAAATTTAAGTATTATATTCATAGATCTTAATAATTGAAGCACTCTTTACATCCTAAAACCGGAGGTAGCAATGTCTACTAGTAGCACACATGTGCCACACTTGCTATCACCCCTACTAAGTTGAGGTTCTGTAAGAGAATTAAGCTTTAAAGCCCTAGGGCAACCATTTTATGAAATGAATGTACTTCTATGCATTCTGGAATGGTCCTAACTATATATCATCTTTGGAATAGCTGAAAACACAGGCATTCATACCATTTTTCTTTAGAGCCTAATTCTCTTGTGGAACCTAAGCTAAGAAAGGTTATAAATATTTTCTCTTTCCACTCATGTTGTCAGTTGCAGCTTTGGTGTTATGAAATTTATTAATTCATTCAACAACTATTAACTGCTATATGCCAGGCCCCGTGCTAGACTCTGAAAATTAATGGTGAGCAAAAATGGACATGGCCCCTGCTCTCATGGAGATTATGATCTGATGAAAGAAATAGTCAGTAAATGTATAATTAAAACTGAAATTCACACCTTCTGCAAAAGATAACTCAAAATTGATTAAAGACTTAAATGTAAGACCTGAAACTGTAAAAGGCGAAGAGCTCCATGATATTGCTCTGGGCAAGGATTTTTGGGATATGACCCCAAAAGCATGGACAACAAAAATGAAAATAGAGAAATAAGATTACATCAAACTAAAAAGCTTCTGCACAGTATAGGAAACAATCAACAGAGTGAAGAGACAACCTAAAGAATGGGAGAAAATATTTGTAAATTGTAAACCTGATAAAAAGTAAATATCCAAAGTATGTAAGGAACTGAAACAACCTATTAGTAAGAAAAGAAATAATCCAATTGAAAAATGAACAAAATATCTGAATAGACATTTCTCAAAAGAAGACATACTAATGGCCAACCGTTATATGAAAAGGTGCTCAACATCACTAATCATCAGAGGAATACAAATTAAAAACCTCAATGAGGTATCACGTCACACCTGTTAGAATGGCTATTGTCAAAAAGTTGGAAGAAACTGGTGTTGGAAAAGATGTGGAAAAAAGAAAATTCTTGGACACTGTTGGTGGGAATGCAATTTAGTACAGCTATATTGGAAAACAGTATGGAGGTTCTTTAAAAAATTGGAAATAGATCTACAATATAATCCAGTAATCTTACTGCTGGCTATATATCCAGAGGAAATGAAATCAATATGTCAAAAAGATATATGCACTCCCATGTTCATTGCAACATTATTTACAGTAGCCAAGATATGGAGGCACATAAATGTTCATCAACGAATGAATGGATAAGGAAAAATGGTATATACACACAATAGCATACTACTCAGCCTTAAAAAAAAAAAAAAAGGAAATCCTGTCATTTGCAATGATGTTGATGAACCTGGAGGACATTGTGTTAAGTGAAATAAGCCAGGCACAGAGAGACAAATACTGCATGATCTCATGTATATGTGCAATCTAAAAATGTTGACTCAAAGAAGTAGAGAGTAGAATGGTGGTTACTGGGGGCTGGGGATAGGATTGAGAGGATGTTTGTCAAAGTACACAAAATTTCAGTTAGGTGGGAGGAATAAATCCAAGAGATCTATTATGCAACAAGGTGACTATAGTTAATAACACTGTATTGTATTCTTGAAAACTGCTGAAAGAGTAGATTTTAAATGTTTTCACCACAAAAAATGATGAGTATCTGAGGTAATGCATGTGTTATTTGCTCAATTTAGCCATTCCACATTATATATATATATTTCAAAACATCATGTTGTACATGATCAATATACACAATTTTTATCTGTTAACTAAAATAAATAAATGAATAGGAACAGAAAACCCCTAAGAAAAGTGGTGAAAAGGAAAAAATTGGGCTTCTACAAGAGCTGTGTCAAAGGAACTTTACCTTGACTGTGATTGTTGGCCAAAAGTCATGACAAAGATGTATAGGCCAGTGGACTGAGAAATATGGGGCTTTGGGCACGTTAAAAGAAAGAGTTTTCAGCTATTCTCATTTAGCAACTTTCAGTCACTGTTTGACTTTACCAACTAATGATGGCATTAGGTCCAATCCACATCATGCAGTTTATACTGCAAAGCTTTAAATACATTTGCCAAATAATGATAGTAACTGTGCCTCTCATCCCATATTCACTAACTCTCAGTGTAAACATAAGTGCAAGTAAACTTTTTGAGGAGGGATGATATTCTCTTTCTCTTTGAATTACCCATAGTGCCTAGCAAGGCGATTGTATAAGTAGTTCATAACTGTTCATTAAATTTACTTAATTTTATTCCATTTCAGCAATTCTTTAAGTCAAATATGGCTTTACATTCTTTCTTCACTAATAGTAAAATTGGGGACAGAATTTAAAAGATTTAAATTTGGAATGACCGACTACAGGTTTGGAAAAAGAAGACAAATCTTTTTTTTCAAAAGAAATTTTAAATTGGCAGCTTAAACAGATTTTTAGTGCAGCCATCAGTTCTAAACGGATTCATAAAAATAGTGTAGAAAATCCACAATGCACTTAGAATCAAAACACATGGTTCCAGTCTTGGTCTGACCATTATTTATTTGTGTTATTACTTAGGATGAATCATTTTACTTCATTAAATCTTGATGTTCTTTATCTGTAAATAAGGCAATGACACTAGAGATCTCAAAGGTATTTTCCAACTTTGAAGACTTTTAAATGTCCACCGTGCAATGAATAGTGAATTTTCATTTCATTTGCTCTTTTCCAGAAATTGTCAACCCCTTTTCACTATTCCTGATTTTGCTACTGATGTGGAATAAATTATTTAGCAATGCATGGCAATTATAGAGAATATAAATGCTAAATGGAAATTCTGAGAAATTTTGATTTTTAGTCTTGATCATCCATGGCAAATTTTTTAAAAATCATAAAACAAAACTCTTTTTATATACTAATTCTAGTATCATTTGTTACATGCATAGGAAAAGAAAAGAATAAACAAAAAATAATTAGTACAGTAGAATTTTATCCCAATTTCCTGGGCCATAGTTAGTGTTCATTCAGTATTTATTCAATAAGTGGATAAACAAATTAAGTCCTGGTTTGGTTTAGCATTATAACCAAGAATTGTATAAAACCATTTTCCTGGGGTAGTTATAATTATTAAATGCTAAAATTTTAATGGATACTTAACTTGATTAATCGTTTTTATTTCTACATGAGCAATAATTTTTATTCTTGATTTTCTTCATCCCTGAGGCTTGAAAAGTCTTTTTTTTTTTTTTTTTTGTCTTTTTCGTGACCGGTAAGGGGATTGCAACCCTTGGTGTGGTGTCGCCCACACCGCGCTCAGCCAGTGAGCGCACCAGCCAGTCCTATGTAGGATCCGAACCGGCGGCGGGAGCTTCGCTGTGCTCCCAGCGCCGCACTCTCCCGAGTGCGCCACGGGGCCGGCCGAAAAGTCTTTTTAAATGGGCTTATTGCCCTATTTTCAATTCTTGTATAAATGGCACACAGGTATATTCCGTAAGATTCAGTTGGCTGTGCAGTGAACATTCACGTATACAGTTATTAGAGGAATAACTGCTATGGCTGGGAAAATAGTCCTTTGTAAAAGTGTACACATATATAGAAGAAGATCTTGATTAGTATTTATTGAGTACTTGTGCTATGCTAGGCACTGTGCTAAGTGCTTTAGATGCACGTGTTCATTTATTCTCAGAAAAAAAAAACACTGTGAAGTATATGATACCATAATCTTCTTTTTAAAGATGAAGAAACTAAGACTGTGAGATACAGTGATTTGTTTTTGGTAGGAGCTTAGGAATGGAGAGGCGGAGTTGTCCTTGTACTAGAGCTTTGGAAGGTCACTCTCCCTTAGGAATGTCTCTACTTCCTTCCCTCTCACCCATAGGGAAGCCTGAGTTGGGGGGGAGGGTAGGATAGGAGCGGGACTATTGATAAAAATAATAGTCTATCTTCTCTTTATCTACCTATCTTTATCTATCTATCTATCTATCTGTCTGTCTGTCTGTCTGTCTGTCTGTCTATCTCTCTATCTGCAAGTTGACTTGCAAATCCACAATCCATAGGACATACATTTTGAGTGCTTTTTCTTCTCCTGATAAAAACCCAACAATTAACGATACTTATTCTGTAGCAATACTGTTTATTTAAGTGCTTTTGTATGTATTATGTATATTTATATGTATTAGGTCTTTGAAATGCTCACAAAAACCATATGAATTATTATTATAACCATTCCCATGATGATATTATTACACTAAGTCAAAGAAAGGTTAAGTAATTTTTCCAAAGTCACACAGCTAATATGTAGAGGACCTGGGATTCAAATCTCAGGCCACCTCAGAGCAGAACCCATGACCTTAACCACTATGCTATATCATCTCTTTCTATGCATAATAATATAGGACACTAGTGCTTTATTAGCTTATTCACTGTACCTAACAGCACTGGCCAGTGAGATGTAAGCCACAGCTGTAGGAAGTGGTGACTTTTCCTCTGTGTTAAGCAGCTTGTGTGAAAATGAAACCAACAACCTTGACATATTTAGATGCAGTTTCTAAGCAACTGAACTAACCAGACAGCATAAGAAGGTCAGGCTATTCAATAAGTTGTTGTGACAGCAACTTTGACTGCCTAAATAAACTTTTCACAGATCCCTGAGGTACAGACACATTTATGTGGCAACCAAGGAAGACTCACAATTCATCTCGGTGAGAGCTGTCTTGAATGTGAGCCTTGCATCAACTTGATTCAAGGTGGTTTTGGAGGACTGGCCCTGTCGGCTGCTGGGACTGACCCTGCACACATGAGTCCCAGCCAGTTTTATGAGGCATCTAGTTTCTGATGTAGAATGAAGAGCTCCGGAGGGATAGGAATTTTCTAAATGACAGGAGGAGGTTAAGACAATACCAAGCACCATCCATACTTAAGGTGCTACACTTAACAGTCACTGCTCTTCATATAATTGTAGTAATAAATAAAATTACTGAGAAAAATTATAAATTAGGAGAAGGCCCCTGAAGGTCTGTTTTCTTGGGATATTACATAATGTTCTTAAAGTTTGGAAGAATACTGATATTCCTCTAAATACCATAAAAGAAACATAACAATGCTGTTTCTTTACATATACCATAAAGAAACATAATAAGTACCATAAAGAAACATAATAATGCTATGTTTCTCTACATTTGAGTTCATGTTTTTAGCATATGAGTTTCTAAAAATATATCTTTGAAGGAAAATTCTCTGCAAATTGGACAGCTGCTTGTTTCTCTCTGTTATTTTGTGGTCACCCCACACAGGGTAAGCTGTGTGAGAAGAAAGGTTCTAAGCGAGCATCCATTAACCCAAGGAGAGTCCCATTTCAACAACATGATGGCTTCCTATCCAGGAGAAGCATGCTCTGGTTTTGCTTTTGGATCCTTTTGCTGTTCCATGAAAATGAACACTTGGTATATATTTTTTTCCCCTAAACCTTTTTGTCCTTTTAGTCCTTCCTGTAGGGGTAGCAATACTTTTCTGCCCTTGGTCAAGTTTGTTATAGCAGAGAAGTGATAACTCAGCTTAGCTGTACACTGTTGACTGTACTTTTATCAAGATCTGAGAGACACTTATTATCCTGGTAATGAAGGGAGAGTTGTCCCCACATTTTAGAGGGTGTCTCTCACAATATTGTTAGGTGACCGAGAATAAGAATTAGATTATACATGAAAGGGAGAGAGATTTGGTTTATTAAACACATATCAAGAAGTAAGTTTGATGTTAAAGAGGTTCCAACAATTCTGGCATTTTTTGAGATATCCAGGAAGAACTGAGGGAGTAATAATGATCCACAGAATAAGCCCTAAGAGTTTAAGGCTGCCTTGTTTTTGCAAAGAAATGTTATTTGGGACCCTGATAACTTTAATAGTGGTTAAAAGTAACTATCATTCTATATGGAATGATATTTAATGAGAAGAATGTTGTTTTCATTTGCATAACAAAACCCCATATTTAAACTAAAAGATGAAAATCATTCTATATCTTACATAAGAAGGCTTACCTGAAAATTTAAACGAGGAAGGATCTATACATAAAGATCCAGTTTCACCTGTTAGCTTCTGGTGTAAAATGGTTTCGATCCTATCCCAAAATTTTCCTGTATTATTTTTATAACAGGATTTAAACTTCAGCACAGCGTGTATTATCACTTTCCCTTTGGCTCGGCTGCAGAACATAAACAGACAAATAAATTAAGCTTTTATTATTGAGCCTCTATCATTCTTAGTGGAATTATTCTATTCTTTGTTAACAGAGCTACTGGTAGCCATCCCAGTCCTTCCCAAGGGAGTGGAAATGTTGACTTTATGGACATAGTGGAACAGTGTAAGGAGAATGTAATTTAGATTTAGGGGGATTTAGTTTGTATTCTACGTTTAACATTTGCTAACTCCTTGATACAGCAAGCTGTTTGCATTCTCTGTTTCTGAGTTTCTTCATCTCTAAGATGGGGATGATAGTTATTTACTGAGTTATTGTAAATATTATAGATTGTAAGTATATTATAGATAATGAATATGGAGGTATTTTTGAAAATCTCAGATTGCTGTACAAAAATTAATTATTATTATAAATATATCAATGTATTATAAATCCACTATGGACTCTGTAAGAAGGGCCAATAGAAGATAACAAAATGAAAGTAAGAGGTAAAATGAGAGAATCATTTATTATCTTGGTTTTCTTTCAATGGAGACACAATTTGCAATAGCGGGCTGGTTGTCTCTCACCTGTTGGAAATCATGACTGAGAGCAAAAATGTTACACTGGATTTATTTTATTTGTAATTCTGACTTGAGGATGCAAATGTAGAAGCCAGAAATTTGAAAAGGTAATTACTACTGACTTGATGGAATGTCTATTCTGTTCTACTTTGTTTCTGGGCCTTCTCACCTCTTTCTCAGCATTTTTACATTTGAAGATTCACAACAACCCTATGTACCTCAAGAAAGATCCTGAAAACATCTACTTCCAAATCTTCATAACACTTATGAACAAAAGTAAAAACCATGGCAAAGATCTAGGATTTTCTGAATGACTATAATGCCTTATTATGTTTTCCAGGATAATTTTAAGTAGATGAATTAGCTAATTTCTACATCATCCTGTATCACTTTATGTTTTGGGGTGTATGTATACCAGATGCCCTTCCTTTTAGGGATATAAATGTATTTTATTTATTTTTTGTAGAATATTAAGCCAATTAGTAATTACATGTCAATTTATTAAGTATTCTCACCTCTTCTGCTGCTTTTATGTTTCTCACAGGTACAATGCTAATCTTTCCTTGTCTGATCTGTAGGGACAGAACTTGTGTTCCTTAGGGAATAGACAAGGGCATATCATTTACTCTGTTTACTTAAGATTTTGTCAAACCACGAATGTCACTCCAAACTTTTCCCTAGGTTCAAATAACAATCTACAACCAAACTAAACATAGACACATGAATTCTTATTCTGACCTTATTAGGGCCATATGATACTGTTTATTGCTGAAACTAACAGTTATTTTCATTTTACCTTCTTTTGATTCACAAAATAATCTTTAGTTTTATGTGACAAATGTCTGTCATTCTTTGCCACAGGCAGTTTTCCTTTTCATTAATAAACTTTCTTTCCATTAATTTGTTCATTTAACAAATGTGTGAGCTGGCCAGTTAGCTCAGTTGGTTATGGCACAGTGTTACAACCAAGGTCAAGGATTCAGATCCCCTTACTAACCAGTCGCCAAAACAACAACAAACTAACTAAGTAATAAAAACAAATGTGTATTAGTCCAGACAAATATGCCAGAGTTAGGCACCAGAGTCATATCAGCATATATGATCACAGGTCCCTACTGTCTTTAAGAAAACAGAGCCATGACTGAAGGGTAGAGATGGTAATGTTATACACCTTCAGGGAAGGCCTCTTTGAAGTGAGACTCTAATGACAAAAAGGAGTGCATCATGCCAAGATTTGGGGGAGGAACATTCCAGAAAGAAGGAACATCAAGTGCACAGGCGCTGACAAGGATGGCCTTTACCTTCACCTTAGCTTTGTGAAACTTTAGACAGGCTTCTTCCTGACTCTACACACTGACCTTCCTTTCTTACAGTGTTTATTTTAGAAAACTTGTAAATTCTTTCTCTGTCCCTTTGAAGTGTATGTAAACCTTTTAAAAGCCTCTTGATAGTTTTACAACCCAGGAAATGTCTTTCTCAAGGACCTGAAAGCCATCTCTTCCAAACCATCAAAGAAGATAGCACCTCAGTCTTCTAGTTTCTATGGGAGGGTGGGAACTTAAATTCAGTGGACGCCTTGCTTCAAGTTATAAAACCACCTCCTGTCATAAAGACGAAAGAAGTTTACTTTTTCTTTGGGTAAAACTAAGTAGCTCACATAGATGGCCTAAATGCTCCCACTCATTCCAGCCTTTAAAAACCCTACTGCCCTTTGTTTCAGTGGAGTCAAGTTAAGACTTAGTTCTGGCCTCTCTCTCCTATTGCAACAGCCTTGAATAAAGTCTTTCTTGACTGTTTAACTTTGTTTGGTGCAATTTTTGCTTTACAGCTCTGTGGTGGGAATAAACTTCAGCATGTTTATTGGAAGAACAGTAGCAGGTCAATTTAGATATAAAGTTGTGAATGAGGATGAGGGTATGAGATGAGGTCAGAGAGAGAGAGGCAGGGGCCAGCTCAGGTAGGGTCATGTATATTATAATAAAGAGTTTGGAATTTGTGGGAAACTGCAGAGGATATTAAGCAGGGGAGTGATGTGCTCTTCCCATTCATTTTGTTGCTGTTTGGAGAATGGATTGTAGTGAAGCAGGAGTGAAAGATGGAGACTGGATAAATTTATATAATAATCTAGATAAGATTGCCTGGGTTCAGATTACACCTTTATTATTTACTAAATGTGTGACCTTGGTAAGTCACTTAACCTATCTTTGTTTCTAAGATGGGTTTATAGTTTCCCCATCTGTAAAGTAAACAACTAATATATACAAACCATAGAGAGTTATTCTCAGGTTAAATGGGTTAATGTAAATAAAGTTCTCTGAGGATACCAGTTAATAGAATGGATTTTTAAAAAATAAACCAGGAAAATAGAATAGGACAAATTCTAGTTTCAGGCAGAGGTAGAATCCAAAGCATATTCACTTTTCTATTTGTGCTTGTAGTTATTGTTTTTTTCTCCTACATTTATGAAAGAAATGAGTTCTGATTTACATCTCATTTTCATTCTATTAAATAGTGTCACTCTGAATTGACCCCTCCTTTATTTATCTTGTAGACCCCAAAGACAATTATATCTCACATTCATTCCAGCCACTGAGATTTTTATTGCCAGTACTGGAGAATTTATTTTAATTTGTTGTAGATTTGATTTATTTTAATTTAAATCCTATTTTTAAATATGTTCAGGCAAACTTTCCTGTTGTTTTAAAAAACGTACCCAGGAAGAAAAAAGGGAAAATTTAAGTTTACAGGCATTGATTTAATTCCACATTCATCCAAATAAATATAATATGATTTTTAAAAAATGCTGATGGTTGTTATTGTTGTGGATCATGCAGAAAATCCAAAAGACTTTGAACGATAAATGCTGGCGAGGTTGCGGAGAAAAAGGAACTCTCATACATTCTTGGTGGGACTGCAAAATGGTGAAGCCTCTATGGAAAATGGTATGGAGATTCCTCAAACAGTTGAAGATAGATCTGCCATATGACCCAGCTATCCCACTGCTGGGAATATATCCAAAGGAATGGAAATCATCAAGTCGAAGGTATACCTGTACCCCAATGTTCATTGCAGCACTCTTTACAATAGCCAAGAGTTGGAATCAGCCCAAATGTCCATCATCGGATGAGTGGATACGGAAAATGTGGTATATATACACAATGGAATATTACTCAGGTATAAAAACTAATGAGACACTGCCATTTGCAACAACATGG
>NW_007728300.1:219925-250647 GCF_000696425.1 Galeopterus variegatus | reverse complement strand
AAAAAAAAAAAAAAAAAAAAAAAAAAACCCACACAAAAAAACAAAACAAGACACGGAGGCGGGGGGGGGGGGGGGGGGAAGAAGATATAACAACTATACTTTTTTGAAGTTGTTACAACAAGCAAACGGAAAGGACATTCTTGGGGGGGAGGGGAGAGAGGGAGGCGGGAGGGAGGTGTCGGTGATGGGCCATAATAATCATATACATTGTATATTGACAAAATAAAAATTTAATGAAAAAAAAAAAAGAAACTTTTTGTTCAAATTCATGCAATATTTTTCTCCACAGAGATACAGAATTATTGCATTTCAAGAATGGCTTCCACTGCATGAATGGTTTATCAGTCCACTGTGAATGCTATCTCTTCTTTCTAGGGAAATTTTCTCTCCCCCTTCCTCTTAAGGAGAACTGACAAAACTAAAGAATCATTTGAGGTGTGATATTTAGTTTTATGCTACTGTGTTTATCTTATCCTGGTTTTGGCTTTTGCAGGGTGATAGGGCACTCATTTTTTCTACTAGGAGGCTTAATTCTTTAGCTCCAGTATAGCATGGAACTTAGCCCATAACATTTTATGATGCTGATGATATACAGCTAGGGACAACAGGGCAATGGACAACATGCTCAAAAGGGAGTGATAGGCTATTTCATCAAACTTATTTTTAAAAAAACCAAACAAACCTACTTGAGGGAATCTTGCTGCCTAGGCAGAGCTAATAATTGTCCTGCCTAATTTCCCCCAAGTGCGTGCTCCTAAGCCGGCTCACAGCTTCACTACCATCCAGACTTTAACACTCATCTGATGGGGTAAGAATTTTGTATTAGTTTGCTTGGTTAGTACCTGGGTAGCTGTGTTCTACTATGCTTTAGAAACTATAGATCTCCAGTATACAGGATATCTGCTTTATAATTCTTATTCCTGGATATGTTAGCTATAGGCACCAGTAACCAATTTCCTCATCTAGCAGATTTCTCAATAATTCACGAGAATGGAAATAGTATTTTATTCATATTAAGACTCTGCAACGCCCAGCAGAGCCTAGAACAGTTCCTTGCACATGATGAGAAATTAAAACATACTTTAAAAATGGAATTTCATTTATTCTTTTGAACGTTTATTAAAGGAAGAGTCTGAGTAGTATTTCCTGTTAGGTTTTCATGACCTAGCACAATGAAGACACAAAATAGGTGTCAAACAGTTATTAAATATTTAATGCTAACTGTGTTTGGTATCTGTCTCTTAGGGATTAAGAAAAAAGCCTTGTGCCTCCATTACTAATTAATTTTTCTTTTCTTTCAATGAACACCCTTCTCCCAGAGGCTGAGTTCCCTCAAACACACCTTTTAAAATAAACATGTGAGTGTACATATACTTTTCTGATGTAGACTGCGTGCCCACTTGGACTTCTTTCTACTACTGCTACATCACTTTCAGGTTCTCTGCTCCTTAGAAATGTTTGGATAAAAATTTTGTCTGTTAGACAATAGCTGTGAATTCTAATTTCTGTAGGGACCAGAAAGGTAAATGAGAGGAGTGAAGTTGGTTGGGTGTAAAAACATATGCATACTGCTGCAAACAGCGCAGCTCAGCTTCTGCCTATTGTTACTATTTGGAAATGTGGGCCCAGTGTTGTTAGATATTTTGATATACAACAGAGTCTGAAAATTCTGTTTTTTATGTAAAGTTCCCCAACTTTTAATACAATTTTTGTAAAATTTGTGTACAAGCGAAAAATACAACTCCAAGCAAGATTTGGTGTTTTGATAAACTGGCTTGCCAGCCCTGGATCAGACATTGTGTACACAGCTTTTTAAAATCTTATCCATTCTTTTTTTAAATTTTAAATTATTTCCTGATTTTAGATTTACTTTTGGACTTTGTTTCCTCAGATTATAAGCAAATCCATTTAATCTTCATCTGATGTTTACAATCAGCTGGAATTCCTGGTTCTGGTTTAGTAAATTTCTAACAGACCTTAAATTCTTTCTTTCACATTTGAAGTCTCAGGGTTTTAAAACCCCAAATTCAAATTTATTTCAACCCTTCAATTGTATGCCAAGCAAAAAACATTCTGTTGAATATGAGATGTGGAGGTGAAGGACAAAAGTTTATTTTCTGTGCCTCTCAGGCTATTGCACATACCTTACTTGGACAACATGAGATTTGACATACTGTCTTCTCAGTCTGGATCCGTGAAATGTTTCATTTATCTGTTAGAAAGTGAAATAGATAATGACTTATGTTTTCTAATTTTATTTTAAAGTTTTCATTTTGGAAATCTTTAAATATACACAAAAACAAATAGAATAGTATAACTCTCCATGTACCCATCATTCCACTTGACCAGTTAGCAATACAGAGCAAACATGTTTCAGTTTACTCCTCTCCACATCCCAGAAATTAAATAATTCCTTGATATTGTCAAATTCACATTGTCCCAATTTTCCCAGGTCATTAGGAATAGCATAATAGGGCACAATATTCATTTTGAAGAGACAAATTCAAAGGACCAACTGGCAGTGTTTGCCTTCCATGTGCAGCCTTTTATTGAATATCAATGCTATAAAACTTAACAGAAATGTCTCCAGAAGGGATAGATATTTCTAAATTTTTTTTGTACTATGGGAGACACTGTTAATGCCTAGACTGTCATTACTTTTCCTACTTTTTAAATTACACGCTACTGTTAGGCTCAAAGTGGGATATGGTAGAAATCTTTCAGAGAAATTTTATGTAAGTTTCACTTTCTCAATTGCCTCCCCAACCTGACGATGAATTCCTACAGTAGGACCTTCACACATCACCAGACAACAAATTGCACCACTTGTGGCTTTCACTTTGGCAAAGACAGTGACTCATAAACAGCAACCTATTGTTGGAATTGAAAGAGACTTAATTTATATTTTTTCTCCTGCTCCAAAGCAATTGGAATATGTGCATTTATTCAATAAGTATCTGTTAAAATAAAACTATGAACAAGATAGATAGTCATACATGATGACTTAAATAATGGAGGACATATACAATAAACAAAGAAATAAATATATAAATATGATAATTTGAGATAGTGTTAAGTAATATAAAGAATGTAAAATAATGAGATGGAGTGACTCAGGGGACAGCATTTGAATGATCAAATACTCCCTCTTTGAAGAGGTGAATTTGAGTAAGACCTGAAAGATGAAAACTCAACAATCTAGGGGAGAAGAGTATTCTAGATGGAGGGAACAGCAGGTGTGAGGGTCCTAAGTAAAGATAAGATAGGCATATTTGAGGGATAAAGGCAAAGTTTTGTGACTCAAGTAAAGTGAGCAAGGGAGACAGTGTATAAGTTGAAACTGCCCGGGTAGGTAGGAACGAGGGCCCTCTTGGCCATGGTAAAGAATTTGGATGTTATTTCTAAATACATTGAATGGTGGGATCCTGAAAAGATGGTGACTAAACTACACCGTATTTTTCTTACATTCCAGATTCAAGTATATCTGCCTTTCCTGGGGCCATGTGAAACTGGAATTTATGGGAGTCGAGGAAGCAGGGAGGTAATGAGGAACTTTCCATGAGTCAGGCAGAAACCTAGAGAACCTGTGCAAAGAATCACAACAGGACCTGGGAAGAGCCTTACCAGTGGAGGTTTGAAGACACACAGGGAAAAAGTTGACACTGTTTCAAACGAGTGCGGTTCATGGCCTAATAGAGGCCAATAAGGAATTGCAAAAAGTGAGGGGTGCTGAAGAATCCTTGCTTCTGAGATTAGGCTCATGCAGTGGGCAGAAAATTTGGGGAGCCAGAAGACTTCCTCCTGTGGCTTTGGTGTGGAGAGGCAAAATGCCTGCTCCCAGACCTTCAGCCTATGTGAATTAAGAACATATCACCTTCCATACTGTGGGACTCCAATACTGAGACAGTGGCCCCAAAAAGCCAACAAAGAAAAATGATGATGCAAATAAGGGAGACTTGCAGGCAAAGAGAAAATAAAACAGATAAAGTGGTCATCAAAACACAACTGGTGAAAGAAACAGAGAGCAACCTGAACAACAGTGGCCAAAACAGCACACATAAGAATATTCAGATACAGAGAAAAGAAACAAACAACCCCCCCCCCCAAACTATGTGGTACTGAAAAACATATTTTCCAAGTTTAAAAATTTAGCAGGTCAATTTTAAAAGATGATTGTCATTCTTGAGATCCAAATTTGTGACCTGGAAAACTAAAAGGAATAAATATCTCAAAAATTATCTCAAATTAAAGTAATAATGATATACACTTATCAAACTAGCACAAAGTAAAAAGTGTGGTAAGCACTTGTTGGAAGGGGTAAAGGAAGGGTACTCAGATACACTACTTGGTGGAAATGTGAGTTAATTCAACCTTTTGGAAAGCAATCTGGAAATATTTATTAAAATTAAAATTCTGATTTGATTTAGAAATCTTAGTCTAGAAACTTACCCAATGTTAATAAATATAAGAATGTAGGTAGAAGATTTTTTTTTCATTGTTGTTTATATTAGTCAACACTGAAAACAAAGTAAAGGCTTATAAAGAGGGGAAGGACTGAAAACACATGACATCATACTAAAAAATATTTTGGGGCTGTTGAAAAGAATACATTAGACCTTTACATTGACTTGGAGGAATTTCTGTGAGGAATTGCTGAGAAAAAGAAACAAGTTTTATAAAACTGTGTATAATGAACCCATTTTGGTAAAATATTGGCAAGTATCTCTATGTCTTTTGTTTTTCTGTCCTGCTAATATGAGCAAGGAGGAAAATAAGGAAAATACTGTACTGTTAATATGAGTTATTTGGAGGTGGAGTCCAAGGAAATTTGTAGAGGGAGAGGGAGAAGTGAGAAATGGCAAGCAAAAATGGAAAAAAAAAGTCTTTACTTAAAAAAATTCATTTTATATGATTTAATCCTATTCCTCCATTTATGTAAGCTTTATATTTCTTCTTTATTTTCTTTTTATGTTTCTGTGTTTATATAAATATGAGCTAAATTGAAAGTCTCTGGAGGGTTTTTAAGCTGGTGAAAGATATGATTTAATTTCCATTTTTTTTTTTCCTTTTTGTCTTTTTTTGTGACCAGCAACAGATCACAACCCTCAGTGTCGCGCCCGTACCGGACCGGGACTGGCAACAGGATTGCAACCCTCGGTGTTGCGCCCGCACCTCGCTCAGCCAGTGAGCGGCCGGTCTGTATGTGGGATCCGAACCCTTGGCGGGAGCGCCCGTGCTCCCAAGCGGCGCACTGTAGCAGTGCGCCACCAGGCCGGCCCATTAATTTCCATTTTTAAAAGATCACTTTAGCTACTGTGTGGAGAACAGAATATAGGGAGATTAGGGTGAAAGCAAAGAATCCAATTAGAAGACAATTGTAGGAGTTCGGGAAAAAGATAATATTGGCTGCAGTCAAAAAAAGAAGTGGATAAACTAAAGTTATAGTTCGGTGGTAGAAACAATAGATTGTGCTGATTTGTTGATTGGGAGGAATATTTATTTGTTAGGTTTTTAGGTCAAGCAACTGAGTTGATTTTGGTGTATTTACTAAGATGGATAAGACCAGGGAAGGAGTAGATTTTGGTTTGGGTGAAGATCAAGAATTCTCTTTTATGGGTAATCAGTGTAGACGGCTTTTAAATAATGGGTTTGAGTGAAGTTAAGTATAGAAGTATAGCTAGAGAAGAGAGGAGACCAGGGAAGGGATGGGGAGAGATGGAGAGGAAAGGCTTGACTCTGGGCAGTGCAATGAGGACCTCTTATAGTTAGAGATCTGCAGATGAGAAAGAACCAGCAAAGGCAATTGGGGAAAGCAACTAATGAAGAGCAAGAAACTATGGAGACAGAGATGTCATAGAAACCAAAAAAAAAGAAAAGGTTTCAGGAAGGAAGAAAGGTAGCAATGAGAAATTCAAGGAAGAAGTGACCATTAGTTTGGCAATAGTTAGGTCTTTGGTGAACTCTGTGAAATGCGGGTCACCCATTTTGTTGACAAGAGGAACAGAAAAATGGTGCTGGAGGGGAATATTGAGTCAGGAGAGATGTTTTTAAAAGATGACAGTGTGTGAGCTAATGATGTCTAAACAAAAGACCATGAAATACTGTAGTGCATTCTAAGAGAGCAATAGTGTTTGGGCATCTTATTTCCTGTGTGAATAGCCTATGGAAAAGATAGAATCATAGAGTTATTTATGTGCACAGAATAATTCAGTGTTGTTAACTCTTCCAGGTCCAGAAATATTTTTGCTGATTTCATAAATCTATTTTTTTCTCAATAAGCAGTTCATCATTTTTCTTTTCTTTCTCCTTAACTCCCCTCCCCCTCATTTACGTCTTCTTTTTGTTTTTGCAATTACTACTATTATTGTTATTACTATTATTATTTTGGTGGCTGGCCGGTACAGTGATCCAAATCCTTGACCTTGGTATTACCAACACTGTGCTCTAACCAACTGAGCTAACCGACCAGCCCTGCAAATATTATTTGAATATGCTCAGCACTGACTAGTTTCTGTCCCTGAGAAGATAATTTGGTTATAAGGTACAGGAAGCATACTTTTAGCAAAAAAGAAAAGACACATTAAGCGACAGAATTAGTTTGTTTCTGTAAGTGTTCAGAGATAAGAGGCAACATTTTGGGATAAAATAGTTAGAAATTAACATTGTAGAATTGATAATAATAGATTCATGGAATTTATAAAGATCCTTAAAAATAATTTTATCCAGTCTTATTTTTCAGTTAAGTAAACAGAATCTTGCCCAAGCTAACTATTTATGGTATGGAGTAATTGTGCCAAGTATACAAGTATTACTTCTTATATTTTCCAGATAGTTACCTGATTGATCCAACACTATTTACTGAATTTGAATAACATCTTCATTATCAACTAAAGGACTATACTGCATTTACAGATTAATTTGAATAGGATTGATAATTAATTAAAATAATGAGTCTTTCCTCGCAAGAACATGTTTTTTTCTCTTTATTTATTCTTTTGTGTTGCTCAGTAAAATTTTACAGTTTTATGCATAAAAGTTTTGTACAATTTGCGTTAATTTTATTTTTGTATTTTATATTTTTGTTGCTACTATATAGCATTTAAAATAAAAGCTTTTATATTTTGTTATTTTTAGTGATTAGGAAAGCTATTACTTTTTATGTATTTGGTACCTTATAACACTCTTCTATTGCTTCTAGTAATTTCTCAATCAAGTTTCTTGAATATTTTGAGCACACAGTCACATTGTAAATAATGATCTTTTTTTCCCCCTGTTCATTTCAATATGCTCATATTAATTGCTTTTCTTTTATTTTTTATTGCAAGGCTGTGGACTTCTAGTACAATATTTGATTTAGTCGTTTATTTAATTCACAATATGTTATTTTTTGTGAAAATAATGAAGTGCATTAATTAATTACCCACATCTGGCTTTTTTTCAATTTCCTTACTGTCTCTGATTTTGGGTTCCTATCAAACTTCTGTTCATATAAGCTTCTGTTAGAACACTCACTTTTCTGGAAGCTTATATTTTAGTCCCATGGCGTTGTGGATCTGTCAGCAACTGCTGCAGAGATTTTACTCTTAATTATATCTCTAGTTTTTATCTTCCAGAGAATCCTCACTCTTTTAGTCTATTGACAGCAATATTTCTGTCATTGTAAAGCACATTGGGTTGGCTTTATTTTTATTTTTCTTCTGCCATCTCAGTGAGATTGAGAAGAGAGTAAGGTATAAATGCATGTTTTTACCAGCAATCTTACCTTGGAAGTGAGGCTACAACCACTTTAAAGGAATAAGTAATAAAACTTGGTGACGGATTAGATAATTGAAAAGGAGAAGTAAACTTGAGTTTAAGATATGTGACTGGGTGAGTGGGAGAATGGGAATACTGTGAACTGAAAATAAGGAAAGAGATGAGACTGAAGACCAAAACTGATGACTGCTCAATGATGCTCTTACTTTTTAAAACAGACTTCAATATGAATTCAGACACCTGACATACAATAGCTGTTGAATAAAGGTGTGAAGAGATGAGTAATATAGAATCATTTTCAGTATGGCACTATCTCCAAACCAAAATATAACTGAAGTTGTAATGCTTTTACTGAGTTGTTCTCTGTTTCAAAGACCAGCTACTCGTATTTTGTTCTAATGTTCTTAATTTCTAAATCCATCTTCCTAAACCTCACAATACCTCAAAAAATCAACACATACATGAGATAATACCAAAACCTGTCATCCTTAGAGTGATTAGTTACTTTATGCTTAGGATGTAAGGAAGAATTATGGGAATTTTTCAGTAACACTCATACAATTCCTACTTTTTTTTTTTGACCGGTAAGGGAAAGCCACCCTCAGCATGGTGTGGTCTGCATCATGCTCAGCCAGTGAGTTCACCAGCCATCCCTATATAGGATCCGAACCTGCGGCCTCAGTGCTGCCAGCACTGCACTCCCCCGAGTGACCCACGGGGCCGACCCTACAATTCCTACTTTTAAGAAGCTCAGTCTCTTGGGACCCTGTGGATAACGGGTTGTTAAATATTTGACCTGAAAACCAAATGCCAAGTCTCAGAACTGACTTATAGTTATTGGAAAGGGCCTTGAACAGGTGTTTTAGAACTAATTCTTCTCCCAGAAATAAGGAAGAACAAGGTTGGAAATTCAATGACACACACATCACAACTCTGAATCTCACTCTTTAATGCCACAATGGACCTAGTATTTTCTTCTTTCAGCTTCCTCATCTCATACCACTTCCCTCAAAATGCACAAAATGCCACCCAAGCCCCAGATAGACAAACGTATGGAAGGAGACTCTGGATTATGTTGATGGAAAGATCTTAAAAATGATGAACCCAAGGCTGGGTTTATTAACTACAAAATCATGATCATTTATGATATTAAAACTACCTTTATGGGTAAGAAATGGATTATTATAATATTTATGAAACACAGGAGGCTTAAAAGTATCAATCAACACATGTTTTTAATAAACAGATGAACCTGATCAAACCCCAAATATATGGTTATATTGTGAAATTACATAAAAAAATACAAAATATTGTCCTTTGAAAAACTTCACAATAAAATCGAATTTCTAAAGGTCAACAAAAATAGCTATATTACAAGAGAAAGGAGGAAAAAATTCCAGAAAATAATTGGAACCACTTTTCTCAAGAATTTCTGGTCTCTAAAACACCAAATTTTAGTGTACCAATGGTATAGTATTGTTTAAGATATTCTTTCATAATTAATTTTTGAATTAAAAATCTAGGTCTTTAAAATTCCTCCTTTCAAGTCAGCTCACAGATACATTAGAAAACTTTATTGGTGGTGTCGTTATATTGTTAACTTATACTGTTAGATGTGTTACAAAGAATTATAAGATGATGTGTTGTTATAGAAGCAGGAAAATACTGTACTACCTTTATGTGACAAGTGCTCCATAAGTGGGTATGAGGGAGATGGTGCATGTTTGCTAGTTTGGTATTCTCAGATATGGAGGGAAAATTAGGTCTGTGATCCCTTCTGCTATTTTACAGCAGCTCCACATGTCTGCAGATATCCTGAGTGTCTATGATTTATTTCTTTTATCCTTGTATTCCGCTAGCAGAAAACTAGTGCATTAGTAACTTTTATAAGTTGTTTCATATCACTTGAAATACAGATAATAGCCTTGTGATGTTGTTTGCATTTTTTGATAAACCTTGCCTCTTCTTAATTCCTTCATGGCCAAAAACTTGATGCACGATGATTTCCTGTTTTAAAAATAGTCTGGGCATGAAACTGAATGAACACTAACATAATTTTTACTCAGACTAAAACACTGCTAACCTGTGTTAGATAGAACAAGAGATCTGAATATTTTCATTCATTTTACTACTTTTAAAAAATTATGTATTTCTAATCTTGATTCCATAGTTCATTTGTCATCTGATGGGCTGCTCCAAAGAGAAGGATATGCCTAAAGGTGCGTTTGCCCCTAGCAGGTTCAGGTTATCTCAGTGGAAAATTTACTTGACAAATGCCCTGGTTGTGCAGTTGACCTAAGATGCCCCCTGCTTTTGGGCTGTCAGATAGGTGGTTTGATGTATAAGCGTGGCTGGCATACTTTGTATAGGTAATTTTAGGTGCCTTACACACATCAGTTGCCATTTTGGGTATCTATATATAACCCAATGAATTTATATGTAAAAAACACATTGAATTTGGGTAGTTAAAAATTTTGGAATATTTGACTAGCAATGTGAAATTTATGTAATCTGAGGTGTGCTCAAGTTTTTACATCTATGCACCCTCTAATTATAGGACAGTAAACTATAAAGAAGACTGGAAGCATACTTGCAGTATGACTTTGGGTATATTAACCTCTTAGTGCTTCAGTTTCCTCATATGAAAACTGGGCATGTTGTAAGGATTAAATGTTAATACATAAAGTGCTTAGGCCAATATGAACAATTAGTAAAGCTAATTATTATTGTTAAGGTACTACCACCTCACTCCTAATTTTTTGGACTTTCTATTTACCTTAATTGGGCACTATATCTGCTGGAGAGTTACAAGAAGATAAGAAATGACATAAAGATTTCTTCTTACGTTATCCACTAGAAAATCACGTATCTAAAACACAAAAATGTTCCCTGTAGAGGCCTCTTCCTTGTAGTTAAATAGTAAAGTAGCATCTCTTTACCCAATTTCTTTCCTCTTTTTAGAGTGAATCATCACAAGAATTATTTAATGGAAATCAGAAGAAGAAAAATAGACTATAGGTATTATAATAATGACTAACCGGTAAGTTTGTCTAATGATTCACACTTCCATTTGGTACATGTCATTATAACCAGGGTTGTACTTATGAACATTGTGTATATGGCAATAACTATAATACATAGAAAGAAAGGCATGTAAAAGTGGGCACTCTGACACATGTAAACAAAAAAAGTATGAGAAATATCTGTTGATTGTTTTAATGCAGATGAGTTAGAAACTAGGAATGAGGGCTGCTAAAAGAGCCTGAAGCAAGATGTCAGAATTGGTGGTTGATCAACCAGAATAATACGATGATTGTTTGGACTGATATTCTGAGAATATTCATTTGTGAAGTAAACATAGGCTAATTGATTTGAATGAACTGGTCTGCATTCATAGCAGAAAGGTTGAATTTCTTAGTGAGGGTATATTTGGAGCTGTTTTAAAGTTACATATTAATTTTGTTATGTTTTTATATTAATGATGCTCCTGTTTTAGGTAATTTTTAAAGGCTCTTTATTTAGGGCTTATCAAGTAGTAGTGCTTCTGCTAAGATCATGGCATACTTCATCTTCTGTAGTGCCTACAACAACCCTACACTATAGATATTTGTCATTTCATTTTTAGTTGAAGAAATTGAGGTGTGGGGAAATTAAGTGGCTTGTCTAAGGTGATACAGCTAGTAAACTGACAAGTTTAGAATCAGACAAGGACTTTGAGTCCAAAGTGTGTTTATTAACCATTGTGTTATATTGCTTTCTTTTCACTTCCTTTTTATCATAAAGCTAAGCTAAACATGGGGATATTCTGTTTTTATTTTCTATCTGCTACAACTATTAGCAAATAGAAAAGGCACACTAGGACTTGCAAGGGACTGAATTTATTAGAAACTTGGAAGTAATGAGATGTTATGGACAGACCATAAGCTTTAGGGAGAGCTACGTCTGAAGATGTCCTATAGGAATCTGCTTGGGGAAATGGGAGATGAATTATGCCACCACTGCTCTTGTCAGGATTTGGTTTGGTTGATAGAGTTACTTGAATTAATTAAGAGTGGCATCTGTAATAATGAAAGCTTATGTCCAAGGCACAGTCAAGACTCTTCATTCAGTCTTAAGTCAGGTAAAGTTTAACTTAGGACAAAGCAAATATTTAAGCAAAAGTTTTACAGTCTTCACTCTACACTGAGGAGCTGTAAGATGATTTTTACTTTTGGTCACGTCCTCTCCCTTAGATAGGTCTTTCCTCTTCCTTAGTTTTGGAGCAGAAACAATATGACCTTAGTCATGTATTTTAAAGGTGGGATATGTGTTTATTCATTTAGCTTATTAATTCATTTGAAATGTTTATTGACTATCCCTCATGTGTCAGGCATTTCTTAGGTGTTCTCAGAATGTGTCCTTGTTGGGTGGCTGGTTGGCTCACTTGGGAGAGCATGGTGCTGACAACACCAAGTCAAGGGTTAAGATCCTCTCACCAATCATTAAAAAAAGAATGTGTCCTTGTTGGGTGGCTGGTTGGCTCACTTGGGAGAGCATGGTGCTGACAACACCAAGTCAAGGGTTAAGATCCTCTCACCAATCATTAAAAAAAGAATGTGTCCTTGTTACATTTTTTTTCCTTGCACTTGTTTTCTAGCTATCCTTCTGAAAGGGCTGACTATTCTAATCTAAAACTAAGATAGTGGTGAGATATTGTTTTCAATTTGGAGGGTGATCACTGGTTTCCTAGCACTTCAAGGACCATAGCATTTAAAGAACAACACACAGAAAAATATTTCAACTTACCAAAGATACTATCTTTTTGTTTAAGTCCATATATTCTTTTGAATATGGTTTTTCAAACTTGCTGTCATAGTCAATGTTGTTGACCTTAAAGCTGATGTGATAATAGAAAGGTGTCTTCCCTGAGGAGAGAAAAGAAAAAATAGTTCTCACTTTGCTCACTGTGTAACCACTTCGATTACAAGAAAATCATGTAAAATAGAATACGCTGATGAAATTTAGGTTACTTGACATTTATTTATTTATTTATTTATTTTGGTGACCGTGCCCAGCCAGTGAGCACACTGGCCATCCCTATATAGGATCCGAACCTGCAGCCTCGGTGCTCCCAGCGCCGCACTCTCCCAAGTGAGCCACGGGGTCGGACCAGGTTACTTGACATTTAAATAGTCTTGATGATGGAGTCAGGGGAAACCGAACCCAGACGCAACCAGTTTAAGAGCACACCGAAAACACCATTTCCATGTGGGTAGCCCACCATAGCCACCGCAATTGCCATGGAGATAAAAAAAAAAAAAAAAGGTCCTCTTTCTCCACAAAACACACTCCAGAGTAATAGAAGAAGCATCTGCTTTACAATAATAGGCAAGGTCTTGATCACACCTGTCTCAGTACTGTACAGATCATCCAGGCAACAAATCAATAGGAGAACAGTAAATCTATCAGATGGAGAGAAAAAATAAGGTTTGGGGGGGTGAAGGTTAAAGATTGGATAAGGGGCATAAAGAATAAGTATGATTTGTAATAATGAATATGCTAATGAAAATATTATAAATCATTATATTTGAGACCTCCTAGTATCTGCCATACTGGGTCAAAGATTATTGGTATTTTAATGATAAATACATTTTAAGAAAGTTAATTAAACGAGCACTTTAAGCATAGCATAGTGACGCATACCCAAATTCTGTTTATGAGAGATCAGATGGCATTCCAAGAGCATCTCATTGCTATTTTTGTGTCATATTTAGAAATGAGGAGCCAGTATGTATGTGGTGGTTAATAGAGTGTTCAAAAATCCTCTTAAGGGCATGGGTTGGAGAAACTTGGCACTGCCAGGTTTTAGGGGACTCTTGCATCTCCTGACCTCAAGTCTTGGTGGAATTCTGAAGCCATATAGGCTGCTCCAGAATAGATCTGGCTTTTAGTGGATAAATAGGCCCATCATTTCTTACATTGTCCTTGTTATTTTGCTAAGTAGGTTGCAAATGTCTCCCTCTGTAAGGCCTAATTGGTTAGTATTTTTTCTAGGATATAAAACTGGAATAACATGAAAATTTTCATAAGCAAAATACAAATCTAAAACCCTAGAAATATTCTGTGGTATGTGACAATCAAGCACCCAATCCATTAATTGGAGACATATTATATACCAGATATTTGTCGATAAAGCCTAATCTGCTAAGCCTATCTAAAAGGCTTTACTTCCTGATAAAAGCGATAGATGTGGCTGGAACCCTCTCCTTCTCTCTTTTTCTTGCATGGATATGATGCCTGTGTTGTGGTAGCCATTTTAAAAACCATGGGGCTTCCAGCAGAAGAGGAAAAAGTGAGCAAATGAAGGCAGGCAGAATGGAAAGCTCTAGAGAGCCTAAATTCTTAACATCATTGTGAGGAATGGAAACAATACCAGCAATTGCCTATCTACTTGCTTCTTGCTCTGTGAGAAAAAATAACCCCCTATTTACTTAAGCCACTGTTAGTCGTTGTTTCTGTTACCTGCAGTCAAAACAGCCTACCTGATAACTTCTGTTTTGTGCCAGCAGTGCAGTCCCATTGCCCCCCAAACCACACACTTTCCTATCTTGATATCTTTTCTCCACCTGGCTTTGCATATGTTTGATAAATGTTATAAAATGAATGATGTGAACTGGCTAATGAAATTTTAAGTTTAAATAAATGGTCCATAACTAGATTAATCAGGCAAAATTATAAATAAATAAATACATGCACACATAGTCTTGATGCCCAGTGATTGCTGAAATAGCTTTGATGGAAAAATGTTGATTAAATTATTATCTTACCCAAGAATGTACTTAGGATTTTTAACATAAGATTTCAGTGTGCCATCTCTCAAGTTTGGGCAATCTGGAGATGGATATGTTATTATGAGAAGAGATTTCATTAAAGTATAGATAATTATCTTGGTCTTTGTGATCATCACAGATTACATTTAAGAAAATTAGTTAAGTCATATGAAATTACCTAGGAAATTAAAATGAATAAAGGCAAAAATAAAATGAGGCTTGATTTGTAAATATTGAACATTAAGTAAATAGAACAATGGAATAAAACCTGCAGTTTTAGATGAGGACAAGCTTGGACTGTAGAATTTGAGTACACCTAAGATAGTAGAAAATGAAATTCTTTCTTGTAAGTTTTTCAGGTCCTATTGTATCCTTCCACTCTGTAGAGTAGGAGGCATAAGGAGAAAGAGAGGGAGGCAGGGAGAGATAAAAGAGAAGAGGGAAGGGAAGAGGTGAGAAAGAGAAGGAAGAAAAAAGAGGGAGAGAGAAGGGGAGTAGAAACACTTTGTAACATTCTTAGAAAATTCATGTCCCTGGCTGCAGTTAATTATTGGAAAATTCTTCCATGTCCACTCACAAATAATCAAAGAAATGCAAAGTAAAATGAGATAGCATTTTTTTTGGATTAAATTGGCAAAGATGACACACACACACACACACACACACAATACCCAGACACTCTTATAGTCTGCCAGTGAGACTGCTAATTAGAACACATTTTTTTTTTTTTGACTGGTAAGGGGATTGCAACCCTTGGCATGGTGTGGCCTGCACCACGCTCAGCCAGTGAGCACACCAGCCATCCCTATATAGGATCCGAACCCATGGCCTCGGCACTACCAGCGCCGCACTCTCCAGAGTGAGCCATGGGGCTGGCCCAGAACACATTTTTGGAGGACAATTTGGTCACATTATTAAAAGCCTGAAATATATTTTCACCTTTTCATTCAATAATTCTTTTAATAATTTATTCTCAGTATAATAAGTTACTCACAAATCTATGTAATGAAATTGAACTGTTTTAAATAACATCCAAAAATTTAAAACAACCTAGGGGGTTTAAAGTGGGAAGTTAACAAAATAAATAAAATATTATATTTTCACTAAAATTATGTTTTAGAATAATATTTATCATCATGGAAAATGCACATGAAAAGGGGGAAAAAAGATAGGAAGAAAATGTGCCAAAATATTAAGAGTGATTCTGACTAGGGGGTAGAATTATTAATAGTTTCTATTTTCTTGTTTATGTTTTTCTGTATTTTTCATGTATATAAATAAATTTTATCACATTGATTAGAAAAATAATTTTTAAAGGAAATTCTTCTTTATCTGTAATTAGTCCTCTTAACTACTGGTTTTCTATTCTTTTCTCCCTTACTTTAATTTTTCCAATATTTCTTTAATGTATGTTTTTATATTTTATTTCCTTTCATAACTTTTATTTAAAATAATTCTAAAGGACCATAATATTTTTTGCTGTTATATATTTCTTTGCACAAATACTGTACAACTTCTAATTTTTCTCTTAGAAATATCTGGGTTGTGAATCCAGGGTCATTGAGGCAGTATCAGGTTATTTTAACTTGCTGAACTACTAAATGAATTTCAAATACTACAGAGTAAAGCTATTCTGTAGCTCTGTTATCCTATTAGAGAACTGAGCACTGAATTCGAAAGTATTTTTGGTTGGTTGAGAGATACCATTGATATTCACAGGAGCTCCTCTCCTTCAATATCACCTAGACCTTGAGCAGAAAAAAAAAATTATGACATACGTTCTCTTTTAGGTGTTATGTTCATTTTTTTTCATTCCTAAAAGAGTAATATTCTTCAAATAATCCAGGTCAGATTACGGGCCATGGTTAAGAGCTCTAGGAAGATTAGAGCCTTACTAATTCTCGTCTGTGTATATTTTTAAACTATAAAAAGATTAAATTTTATTAATAAAATGTGAAATCTACCATACATTGTGAATAAAACAGTAAAAAAAAGTACCGCCAACTGTTAAATTTGAGTTTTACTCAAGAATGTGCTTTCTGGTTCTTTTGATTAAGCTCTCCACCATGGTAATGTTCTCCTTCAATTTCCAGTCTTTAGTCTACAAAGCTATTGCCCTTCAATGGAGAAAGAAGCCACCATTTTCTCTGTATTCTTTCTACCACTGAATCAGTTCCTAACAGCATATTACTTGCATGCCATAAAAATCCCACTCTCCTAAGGTGTTGGCCTGCTGTATTTCATGGTGAGTCAGTAGATCTTTTCTTTCTTATTACTCTAAGTGCCCTTTCCTGAATACAGTAAGCATGATGACTGACATCATAGTTTTACATTATTCTCTGCCCCATCTCCACGTTCTTTGATTCAGACAATATTAACTTTTAAAAGGCAGAGAACTTATCATCAAGGAACTTAGATAAAAATGACTTTCACCTAATAAACTAGGCTCTCTAATCCTGTTCTTGCCTGGGTACCACCATGAAAGGGGCATAAAGATGCATAATATCAACAAATTTCATAATTCATGTCAAAAGTCACAAATAGTAGCCTTTTCATGAAACCTCAAATAGTTGAATAAAATATTTTATAACCTCAAGGTAATAGGCCATTTCCAAATGTCCTGGTACCTTTGATATATATCATGTCATGAGTTTAAACATTTTTTAACTTTTAATTATTTTGCAGTATGTAATTTTGGAAAAGTAGAGAGTGAATTATGCCTTATATAAATCCTCTGATGTTCTACAATTTTGTTCTGGTAAGAGCCTCGGCATGCACATTACGTCTTTGTGGTCTTATCACAAATGTACATTTTGATGTCTAGTGGACTGTGAAACCTGGATAAAACCACATATTTTATTTTTTAAAATTTTATTTATTTATTTATTTATTTTTTCCATGTGAATATCAGCATTTATTTTATCATTTTCTTCATTTGTTTTATTTTTTTTCTTTAAATTTTTTTATTTTGTCCACCACCCAACAATGTCCTTTCTTAAAACCACATATTTTAGGGCCGGCCCGGTGGCGCACTGGTATAGTGCACCGCTTGGGAAGCGCAGTGGCGCTCCCGCCAAGGGTTCGGATCCCATATACAGACCGGCTGCTCACTGGCTGAGCGAGGGGCAGGAGCAACGCCGAGGGTTGCGATCCCGTGGCCGGTCCCGGTCCCGGTCCGGTACGGGCGCGACACTGAGGGTTGTGATCCGTTGCCGGTCACGAAAAAAAGACAAAAAAAGGAGAAAAAAAAAAATCACATATTTTAATGTTATGTGATTTCTCTTTAGTATAAATTCTCTGATCTCAATTAATGCTTTAACTCATGATGCCACCTTGGACATTGAGATGACCTTGGCAATGTAGGTCATGCATGGTAGAGCAATAAGATAGAAGGAGCCTGGATCCCTTACACCCAGAAGTGACATGATGAAACTGTCAATGATCTCAGAACTTATTTTTGTCTGAATTTTTATGTGCATCTCTCTTCCTGTAGGTCAGTGGTTTTCAACCTTGGCTGTACAACAGAATTTCCTGGAGAGCTTTCAAAATTAGTTTCCACTCCAGAAAGCATTTTAGGGAGTGGGGCTTGTGTACTACTATTTTTTAAAAAACTTTCCAGGTGATTCTAAGTTTCAGTCAGGGTTAAAATTTACTGCCTTAGAACAGAGATCAGCAAACTATAGCTGTGGGCCAAATCTAGCCTGCTACCTGTTTTGGGGTGGCCTATGAGCTAAGAATAATTTTTACATTTCAAAAGGTTAAAGAAGTCAAAAGAATAATAATATTTTGTGACACATGAAAATTATATGAAATTCAAATTACAATGTTCATAAATATTTATTGGAAAACAGCCATACTCATCTATTTACATACTGTCTATCGCTGCTTAAGCACTACAATAGCGGAATTGAGTAGCCATGGTAGATACTGTAATGGCTCATAAAGAGGAAAATGTATACCATCTGATTCTTTACAAAAAAAGTGTGCTGACCCTGACCTAGATGGTGTGCACTTTTAGTGCAAGGACTAGTATAATGATCTAGAATTTCTCCTCCAGGACTGCTGTTCCCCATCACAGCACCTAGCTTAGTAGCTGCATTAAGTACACAGTAGTCACCCAATAGTCACCAAACTGGATACAGTTTCAGATACCTTTATTCTTTCTCCCATTCTACTGTTTATTTACAGAGTACTCATTACTTCTCTGTTAACCAAATAGAAAACAGATCATTATCATTCAGGGTCATGTGAGGGAGAGAAAGGGAGGTGTTCAGGAGTGAAAATGTGTGCCGTGCTCTGGTTTGTCCAGCTGTCCTTGTTTAACTAGTTACTGGCCCAAGTGAAAGAATAATTATTGTGAGGAAATGACTTGTTGCTTCCAGGTTTGGGGTAGTGAACTAGAAATCCTTAAACTGATGTTGACAGCTTCATTCAAAGGAGGAGCATCACAAGGCTGCTGCTATATCATGCTAAAGTGTCTGGATAGAAAGTATGAGATTTGTTTAATCAGATTGAGATTTTGCTTATTTAGTGACAAGTATGTAGGTGCTTAAAAAATATTTCTTTTTATTTTATTTTATTATTTATTATTTCTCAATATACATTGTAGTTGATTTTCTTGTCCCTTTAGCTGTTCCTGTTTCCCCCTCTCTCCGCTCCCACTACATCATATCTGTTCACTCGTCTTAACAAGTTCAAGGAATTGTTGTGATTGTTGTGTTGTCTTCCCCACCACCTTTTATCTGTTTGTATATTTATTTATTTATTTTTAGCTTCCACAAATAAGTGAGAACATGTGATATTTATCTTTCTGTGCCTGTCTTGTTGCACTTAATATAATTGTTTCTAAGTTCATCCATGTTGTTGTGAATGGGAGTATTTCATTCTTTTTTATAGCAGAGTAATATTCCACTGTGTAGGTATACCACAGTTTCCTTATCCACTCATCTGATGATGGACATTTGGGCTGGTTCCAACTCTTGGCTATTGTAAACAGTGCTGCAATAAACATGGGAGTACAGGTATCCCTTCGGCATGATGATTTCCATTCCTCTGGGTATATTCCACTGTTGGGAATATGCCCAGAGGAATGGAAATCATCATTTAAGTTTTAATCATCATTTAATTTCTAACATTTAATTTTTTTAGGTCATACAAGATATTTTGGCATCGGGTAAGCAGTATTAGGATGAAAATCTATTCAATGATGCTTAAAAAGAAAAGAATATAAAATCTAGTAATTGGGAAGTCCTACCAAAGTACGTTACATAGTCTCAGAAGGTTCTGTCCTTGTTCCTACAGGTTTACTGTGGCTTGCAGAAAACTTACATTTTTGTTCTGATGCAGAATTATTTAGTGTTGGATTTTTTCTTCCTTTTATAAGTTTTTATACATCACTAAAGTTAGTATTACTATGAGTAATTTCCAAGAGTGAGATCTTAAATATATTAGAACTTATATTCATTCTTACATGAGTAGTTTCTTCTAAGCCCTCTAAAACTGTTTTGTATAGAACTGCTTTAGAATAAACTGAAAGTGGTGATTATACACCTACACACATATATACATAAACTAGAATTTCAAACAAGCGTATTTGATATATATAATCATAAAAAATTTTGTTTTTAAATCTTCAGTAATAAAAAGTCCTATGGTCACTATAAATCATAAAACATGGTTTCAATTCAAGAACTGAAATATCCAGGCCTATGTAATAATCGGAATTTGGATTTCATTTAAAGTTCACGTTTCTCCTTCCCCCAGCTCTCTCCTCATCCAGTTCTGCTATTCCTCCTTTTCTCCTTCATTGACTAGATTTAGACCCTTCTAGGTTTGGAAGAGAGAAAATGGAAGGAGGAAGTCCTTACTTGAATGGCAGGAATTTGGCGTCTAGCTTCGGTGCTGTCAGAACTCGTTAGATATTTAAAATTAACTCTCTCCTATGCTCTTCTAAACTTTGAACTCCTCTTTCCCCTCATTGCTGGAGATGTGTCACCTGCAGTTCCTTTACATGGACAAATGTATCTCTATTCCAGTTTGAGTTTACTCCTCCTCAGCATTTAGGCTGCTGGAGATACCTCCCACTTCTTTCACCTCTGATCTGATTACTACTCCAGGTGGCCCTTGGACAGAACCTAAGGCAATAAAGCTTTTTTTTTTTTTTTCTCCTGGGTGGACTATATTTGGTCCATAGGAAACATTTATGCGTTATTCATCCCAAAGATCCTGATTGTTCAAACTGAACGTGGATGCCACCTCCTCCTCCCTGTACTGAACAGACACCAAGTCTCTTGCCCTTTAGATATTCCAGATGTGAATCAGGCTCCAGTCCACTGTGTTCTCTAATCTTCATGGGCCTTTTGAAGGTCATATTGTTCTCTTGTTTAAAGTCATCTCTCAGCTTGATATAGAGGGAGAAACAGCCACTTTTCACATATTGGGGTGGTGGTAACAGTATGAGAAATTATAGCACACCAATCTCCAAAGATAACTTCTTCAAATATCTTCTTTTTATCCCCAGTTTCTGGCACCTGTACACCCTTGATGAAAGGCAGCAGGTTCTGAATTTATCTCTTGAGTGAGCACCTTTTACTCAAAGTTTTATGGGCATATACTATGACCATGATTCAGTTTGGCAGAGGTAACAGCTAGCATTACAATCTACTGATGATCATGTTTGCACAGTCAGTCTGTGCCTATGGAAGGGTGTTTATGGAAGATGATGAAGCAGAGTTGGTTGGAAACAGTTCCTGGGGGAACTGCGTCTTTACTCCACTGTGCACACCCCTCTCTATTTCCCTCTATGTCAACACTTTTCCCCTTATAAACTGAAACGTATGTTTATTTAGCTAGACATACTCTCTTCTAAATGTGATTATTTCTTCAGAAAGTACTGCTGTTTTCAAGCAGTAGTTCCCAACCTCTGTGCCATGAACTATGTAGGATAAGGAGGGGTATGGCGGCAGCAGAAGATGATTCCAGGGAAAAATATTTACATATACAACAAACATTGTTTTTATGGACTTCATAAACTTCATAAGTTAATCTGTGCATACATGTATTACTGATTTTCAAGTATAGGATGATGTAGTTAGTTACAAGGAATTTAAAAACCTTATTTCATTTACGGCGCTCATTTGCCTTTGTGTATTTTCTTAACGAAGTAGCTATTCTCTCATGGAAATATGAAAAAAAAATTATAAAAATTGTCCTTATCTCTGAAAAGGTTAGGAAAGACTGGGTTAAAAAAAGTAACAAGAACAGGACACAGGGAATTTGGCACAAAGAGCTCTTTTTAAGAAAAATTAACTTCACCGATCCCATAATTTCTTCGTATTTTATGCAAAATATAGGGAGAAAATCTGTATTGACTGTTCTTTTTTCTTTCACCCTCAAATATTAGGAAATACTCTACTTTTGGGGGAGAATTTTATGAGAAGAAAATATTGTATATAGAAAGTTATAGACTTTGGAATAAGAAATCTTAGCTTAGAATCTCAGATTCTAGGCTTTTTAACTTATTTAACTCATCCCCAGACAGTTATAAGTTCAGAAAAGGTAGGTACTAGGACTACTTTATTCATCAGTGTATTTCCAGCACCTAAGTCTCTCCCAAAAAGAAAAAAAGAAAGCACACCAAATCTCTGGTTTTAGAATTCTAAGCTAAAGATTGCTAAAGGACAAAGTCTGCAGACATGGAAATTTTTGGAAATGATGGATATGCTTGTACCTTAATTGTGGTGATGGTATCCTGAGTGTATGCATAAATGTATACATTAAATATGTGAAATTTTCTGTTTGTCAATTATACCGCAATAAAGCTTTTTGAAAAAGAACAAAGTCTGTAGTAAATGTTAATAATTATAAGAAACTCTCTCTGCCAAGGAATTTTACCTCATTTTTTTCCTTCCCCCACTCCCAAAATTTTTGATTTTCCTAATGTGGAATCAATAAATCCACATGACTGGAAAGCCAGACATAATGAGTACTTACCATCAGAGACAAAATAGACAATGAGTCCAATGACTACTGCAGCAATCACCATCATTATGACACCCAGGGTAATCTTTCCACACTTCGTGAGTTTAATCTTTGTGTTTGACTCTGTTATTCTGAACAAAAGAATAGGAAAGCAAGTGTTAATATGAACTTGATATAGAACTCTCAGAAACAAATATAGATTTGATGTTAAGTACAAAAGTGTATTATTTTACATTAATTTTGGATTCATTACACTGATAAACTTGGAAAACAAAGTGTACAATTAGTGAATATAATATTCATCCTGTTTATTTTCCAGTGCATATAAATAATAATGGTAATACTAAATAAATATTCATTCTTTCTTCCAGCAACTATTTGTAGATGATCTATGTGCTAGGCATTTTTGTAGGAACAAAGATCTCTTCTCTTACGGAGCTTACATTTTACTGAGTGGAGGTACAAAATAAATCAAAACATAATAAATAAAATATACAACTGATAAAAGGGTATTAAGTGTTGTAGGAAAAAGGTAGAGCTAGGCAAAGATCAGAAATGGGAGTGTGTCTGTATGATGTGGTGGTGCTGGTGAGGTGGTGATGGTGGTGATGGCAGGAAGGTCAGGTTAGGCCTACTGAAAAGGTAAAATCTGAGTAGAGTTGGAACAGGTGAGAAGGTTATCCATACAGATACCTGAAATATTCCAGGCAGAAGGAACAACTCAACAGAGGCCCTGAGGTAAGGGTATGTTAGGTGGTACGGCTGGAGTAGTGAATGAGGGGGAAAGAGTAAGAAAGTCTGAGAGGTACCAAGGCCAGATCTTGTAGAGCTTTGTGAGTCATGGTAATAATTTTGTTTTTTCTGTGAGTGAAAGGGGAGCATTGGAGGACTTTGAGCAGAGGACTGTGATGAGCTGACGTAATGTCTTATAGAGATCCCTCTGACTGCTGCGAAGAGTAAATTGTAGAAGGCAAAGGTGGAAGCACAGTGACAAGATTGGACGTGAATATAATGATGCATGCACAAGATGATGTTGGCTTGGATCAGGGTAGTAAAGGTGGACGAAATGAAAACGGGTTGAAATTTGGATATATTTTTAGTATACAGTTGACAGGGTTTCCTGATGGACTGGTGAGGAATGTGAGTGGAAAAGAGAAGTCAAAGATGGTTTCTAGGTCTTTAGTTTGAGAACTCGAAAGACAGAGTTGTCATCAACTGAGATGGGAAGGCTGTTGATGGAGCAGGTTTTGGGGGGATGCTCATGAGTTCAGACTTTTTCGTTTTGTGTTTTGGATGTCCACTAGGCATTCAAGTGGAGATGGAGGCTTGATATACAATTTTGGAGTCTGGAATAGAAGTGTAGGCTGGCAATATAAATTCGGCATTCATCAACAAGTTGATTAGGCTCTGGGACTAGATAAATTACCAAAGGAGTAAGTAAAGATACAGAAGAAGGCAAGATATGATCAGTGGACTACTCCCTCATTAAGAGATTACGGAGAAAAGGAGGAGCCAGCAAAGGATACTGAGAGGAAGCAGTCTGTGAGGAAGGAGAAAAGCTGAGAGAAATCAGTGTCCTGGGAGCCAATAGAAATGTATCACGGATGAGGAGGAGGATCGACTGTGTCAGATGCCGCTGATAGCTCAAATAATGCAAGCCAATGAGCACTGAAAACTGACCACTAGATTAGTATTATAGAGATAATTGGTGATCTTGACGAAAGAAGTTTTAGGAGTGGAAAGGGCATGAAACTGGTTAGAGATGGTTTAAAAGAAAATGGAAGTAGAAGAACTAGAGATCCTTGACCATTTTTTCACAGTTTCCTGAAAAAATGAGCAAAGGAAGGAAATGGGATCAAGAGAAATTTTATTTTATTATGGAAAATTTTCAATATACATAAAGTAGAAAGAATAGTTTAATAAGCTGCCCTATTCCCATCATATAGTTTTAAGAATTATTGACATTTTCAATATTTACTTTATCTATTTTTCTGTAGTTACAGTAATTACATCATGATATTCACCCCTAAATAGTTTATTTTCCCCTAAAAAAGAGCATTTTGTATATAACCCTTTCATTTTCATACCAAATGAAATTATCAGTGATTCCTTAATATCCTCTAATAACAAGTTTACATTAAAATATCTCTACTTGTCTTCAAAAAGTCTTTTACAATTTTTTTCGTCTGAACAAAGGGAATATAAAAATCTCCACACTGCATTTGGTTGTTGTATTTCTTATGTCTCTTTTAATCTAGAACAGCTTCAAATAACTTCCATATTCCACCTTTTTTTTTTCCCTTCATGACATTGACCTGTTGATGATACTGGGCCAGTTGCCCTGTAATTGTTCTACTTAAGAAGTTTGCCTGTGTATTTTTCAAAAATTTTTAATCAAACATTTTATTTTGATACAATTATAGACTTACATGTAGCTAAAAGAAATAATACAGAGATTCCTCATACCCTTTATCCAGTTTTCCCCAATAGTAACAACTTGCAAAACTATGGTAAAATATCACAACCAGTATATTTACATAGATACAGCCAAGATACGAAACATTTCCATCACCGCAAGGGTCCCTCATATTGTCCTTTCATACCCACACCCATTTGTTTTCTGCTTTCTTGTCCTTCTTAACCCCTGTCGACCACTAACATGTTCTCCCTTTCTATAATTTTGTCATTTCAGGAATGTTATATGAGTGGAATCATACAATATTCAACTTTTGGGGATTTACTTTTTTTCACTCAGCAAAATTCTCTGGTGATTCATCCAGGCTGTTGCATGTATCAGTAGTTCTTTAAAAAGAAAAAAAAATTAAATTGCTGAGAACAAATTCATTGTATAGTTTGTTTAATCATCAACCCTTTTGAGGGACATGTGGGTTGTTTTCAGTTTTTGACTGTTAGGAATAAAACTGCTATAAACATTTGCATATAACATTTTGTGTGAACCTATGTCTTTGCAGCAGAGGTGCAATTGCTGGGTTCCATGGGTGTTGCATGTTTAGTTTTTAAGAAACTACTAAACTATTTTCCAGAATGGCTGTACCATTTTATATTCCCACTAGCAATGGATGAGTGATCCAATTCCTCAGTCTTCTTACCAGCATTTGTTGTTGTCACTTTTTTTTTTAACCATTCTGATAGGTATGTAGTGATCTTTCACTATTGTTTTAATTTGCATTTACTATTGATGTTGAACATCTTCATATGTGCTTATTTGAAATCTGTATATTATCCAAAAATGTCTGTTTATCTTTTGCATATTTTATAATTGTATTGCATGTTTTTTTACTGTTGAATTTTGAGAATTCTTTATATATTCTGGATACCAGTCCTTTGCGGGATTTGTGTTTTGCAAATATTTTTTCCAGTCTGTAGTTTGTCTTTTCCATCTTTTTAACAGACTCTTTCACAGAGCAAAAGTTTTTAATTTTGATGAAGTCCAATTTATCAATTTTTTCCACTTATGGATCATGTTTTTGGTGTTAAGTCTAAGAACTCTGCTTAGCCCTAGATTCCAAAGGTTTTCTCCTATATTTCTTATCCTAAGAGTTTTACAGACTTTTATTTCCTTCCTTAGTCTATTAGAGTTAATTTTTTGTGAGGTGTGAGACTTAGATTGAGGTTAATTTTGTTCCTCTGGGTATCCACTTGCTCTAGCACCATGTGCTAAAAAGACCATCTTGCCTTCATTGAATTGCTTTTGCACCTTGGTCAAAAATTATTTGAGAATATTTGTGTGGGTCTGTTTCTGTGTTTTTTCTTCTGTTCTGCTGAATCTGTGTGTCTTTCCCTCTGCTAATACCACACAATCTCAATTACTACAGCTATATATTGTCTTGAAATCAGATAGATTGATTGCTGCCACTTTACTTTCTTTGTCAAAATTGTTTTTAGCTATTTTAGTGCCTTAATTTTTCCACATAAACTTTAAAGTTATCTTGTCCATATCCATATAAAAATCTTGCTTGGATTTTGATAGGAATTACAGTAAAACTGTCCATTAATTTGGAGAGAATTGACATCTTACCACGTTGAGTTTCCCAATTTGTGAAAATGGTATGTCTCTTCATTTACTTAGATTATTAATTTCTTACATTGGTGTTGTGCAGTTTTCAGCATACAAGTCCTATATATGAATTATTAAGTTAACACTTAAGTATTTCCTTTTCTAAATTTTGAGTACTGTAAATGGTATTGTACAATGGGTCCTCAAAAAGATCATGGAAAGATTAATATTTTTTTCCAATTCCATTTTTCCTTGAACTTTTGAAGTACCCTTGTATTTTTTATTTTGGTGTTCATGGTTAGTACATAGAAATACAATTGATTTTTGCTGTTTATTTTATACTCTATGACCTGTTGAGTTCACTTTGTAGTTCTACAAGGTTTTTCAGGAGATTTCTTGGGATTTTCTACATAGGCAATCATGTCATCTGAAAATAAGCTCAATTTTATTACTTACTTTCCAATCTATTTGCTTTTTATTTCCTTTCTTTCCTTATTGCAGTGACAAGAAAATGTATCACTACGGTGAATAAGAGCAGTGAGAATGAACATTTTTTACCTGTGCCTAATTTTAGGGGGAAAGCATTCAGTCTTTCACCATTAATTATGTTATCTCTAAGTTTTTTGTAGATGTTTGTTTTCAAGTTGAGGAAGTTTTCCTCTATTCCTGTTTTCCTGAGATTTTTAAAAAAACATTAAATGGTGTTGAATTTTGTCAAATTTTGTCAAATGCTTTTTTTGCATCAAGTGATATAATTATGTTATTCAAATGATCACATGATCTATTTCATATTGGGTGAGTTGTGGTACTTTGTGGCTTTCAAGAAATACGTCCATTTTGTCTAAATTGTCAAATTTATGTGAGTAGAGTTGTTTGTAGTATTTCCTTATTATCCTTTTTATGTCTACAAATATACAATGATATCCCCTGTTTAATTGCACATATTGGTAATTTGTGTCTTTTTTTCTTTTTATCCTTGTTGTTCTTCCTAGAGGTTTGCCAGTTTTAGAGATTTTTTCCAAGAACCATTGTTTTGTTTCATTGATTTTTCTCTATTGTTTTTATATTTGCATTTCACTGACTTTTGCCATTATCTTTATTTCTATTCTTGTGCTTGCTTTAGGTTTGTTTTGCTCTTCTTTTTCTAGGTTTTTAAAGGGGAGCTTAGATTATTGATTTGTAATTTTTTTCTCTTTTTTAATGCATGCTTTTAATGTTATAAATTTTCACTTCTGCACTATTTTAGCTGTGTCCCCCAAATTTGATGTTTTATTTTTATTTTTATTTGGTTTAATGTATTTTTAAAAATTTCTCTTGAGAATTCCTCCTTGATCCATGGATTATTCATAAATATGTTCTTTAATTTCTAAGTGTTTTGAGATATACCTTTTGTTGATTTCTAATTTGATTTTACTGTTTTTGGAAAACATACTACGTATGATTTCAATTCTTTTAAATTTGTTGAGGTTTGTTTTATGGGTCTGGATATGATCAATTTTGGTATCTGTTCCATGGGCACTTAAGTAGAATGTGTTTTACTGTCGTTGGAGGGAGTTTTTAAAATGTTGATTAGATCCTATTGATTGAGAGTGTTGTTGAATTCTTGTATATCCTCATTTTTCCTGTGTAGTTGTCCTAGCAATTATTGAGAAAGGGATGTTGAAGTCTATAATTATAATTCTGATTTTGTCTATTTTTCCTTTCCCCTTTATCAATTTTTGCTTTACACATTTTGTTGCTCTGGCTTGGTGCATACACTTTTAGAATTGCTATGTCTTCATGGTGGATTGGCCCTTTTATCATTTTACAATGTCTCTCTCTGTCTCTGGTAATTTTCTTTGCTCTAAAACCTACTTTATCTGATATTAGTACAGCCATTCCTGCTTTCCTTTCATTAATGTTACCTGATAGATTTCCCCCCATACTTTTACTTTTAACTTGCTTATATAATTATATTTCAAGTGAGTTTCTTGTAGACAACATATGACTGGTCCTGTTTTCTAATCATTCTGTCAATATCTTTTAATGGTGTATTACATTAAATGAATTATTTACATTTAGAGTAATTGATGGACTATTTATATTTAAAGTAATTATTGATATTAGGACTCACATCTGCCATTTTAATGCCTTAATCAAAACAGCCTTCAGAACCTCTAGGAGTTTATTCATCATTATTTACAGATTGATGGGGTTGTTATAGGCATTAAATGACATGTACACTTTGGAAATAATAGCTGAACAGAAGAAGAGAATAATAATATTAAAAGCTTTTAGAATAAACTGTCATATTATTTATAAATTGGGAGGCAAATTTATTCTAATGTATTTATATTTCAATATTGTTAAATAATATTTTATGTTGACATGCAGATGTGGAAAAAATATTTCTTTAGAAGTTAATTAAATAATTTATTGCACTCATGTTTATCAAACATTTTCTGTGTGCAAAGCACTGTGTTCATCAAGGGGAGTACAATAATAAACAAGATTACTAATAAATGTAAAATTCAAAAACTATAAGAAATTAAGTTTGATTTTATGCTATATACTATATTATATATTATGTTAGCTTGCTAGGACTGCCAAAACAAAGTATCACGAACCGAGTGGCTTCGGTAACAGAAATTTATTTTCTCACAGTTTTGGAGGCTAGAAGTCTGAGATCAAGGTGTTGGCAGGATTTGTTTCTTCTGAGGCTTCTCTTCTTGGCTTGTAGATGGGCATTTTCTCTCTGTATCTTCATATAATCATCCCTTTGTACATATCTGTATCCTATTTTCCTCCTCTTATAAGGGCAACAGTCATACTGGATTAGGACCTACCCTAATAACATCATTTTAAATTAATTACTTCTATCTATCTCCAAATATAGTCACACTCTGAGGTACTGGGGTTGGGACTTCAACATATGAATTTTAGGGGGACACACTTCAACCTATAACGTACATTTTTATATATGTATTTTTTCTTCTTCAAGAAATAAATGTTTATTGTTTTAAGCCATCGAATTTTGGGGGGATTTGTTATGTAGCATTCTTGTATCAATAGCTAACTAACACAACATGAAACCCACTTAGTGACTGACTTGGAAAAACTTAAATGTACAAAAAGTCATGATCCCTATGTAAGGAAATTTAGGTATAAGAAGTGACAGCTCAGGGTAACAGATAGAAATACATGTGAGTAGGTACAGAGATCCACTATTTATGAGGATGATTGAATGGGTTGTGGGGTGGAGGATTGTACCTTTAAAATAAGCCACCCTAACTTATTGGGGGTCTCTTCTATGCAGAGCATGTATGTAAATGTGCTCGTTTTATTTACATATTACATATTTTATTTTATATTCATATAATATAAATATAGGTTATATTTTATATACTGTATATTCATATATATAATACTCTGAATATGCTTGTATGTATGTGTGTGTATGTGTAAGATGTTTTCCAATATAAAGAAAAATCAAGGCAAAAGAGCTAAGTAGGCATTTCTCTAAAGAAGATATGCAAATGGCCAACAGTCATATGAAAATATGCTCAACATCACTCAGCATCCGGGAAATGCAAATCAAAACCACACTGAGATACCATCTCACCCCAGTTAGGATGGCAAAAATCCAAAAGACGCTGAAAGATAAATGCTGGCGGGGTTGCGGAGAAAAAGGAACTCTCATACATTGTTGGTGGGAATGCAAAATGGTGCAACCCCTATGGAAAATGGTTTGGAGGTTCCTCAAACAGCTGAAGATAAATCTACCATACGATCCAGCTATCCCACTACTGGGAATATACCCAAAGGAATGGAAAACATCAAGTCGAAGGTATACCTGTTTCCCAATGTTCATTGCAGCACTCTTCACAATAGCCAAGAGCTGGAATCAACCCAAATGTCCATCATCGGATGAGTGGATACAGAAAATGTGGTATATCTACACAATGGAATACTACTCAGCTATAAAAATGAATGAAATACTGCCATTTGCAACAACATGGATGGACCTTGAAAGAATAATACTGAGTGAAACGAGTCAGGCAGAGAAAAAGAAATACCACATGTTCTCACTTATTGGTGGGAGCTAAAAAAAAATAAAAACAAAAAACAAATCAATTCACTCACATACACACACACACACACACACACACAAAAAAAAAAAC